>NC_057805.1:263658488-263713122 GCF_018294505.1 Triticum aestivum
GCTCGTCCCACACATGCGCTCAAACTTTATTTGGTCTAGCATGGGACACATCTATATCTATACCCCTATATAGTGTGCGCATAACTTTGAAAGTTGGTCGCTGGATGAACCAATCCGACGGTACAGAGATGGCAAATCCGACCACTACTGGCCGTTGGATATCATCTACATTCCACCAGATTCTACCACATGTACAATCTAGAAGACTCCATGGTTGAACTTAAGCATAATGCACAAACCTCAAAACACAAGCACTTCTACTTTGTTCTAGAATCTTCCATATCTTAATTTCCCAAACTTTTTTTCTAAATGAATTGTCACTTTTTTGTTTTTACTTTATGCTTTACAATGCACAATTCCATGAATCTTAAAATAGATTTTTATAAAACTAATTGATTTGGGATGAGATGAACTATAAGAATTAAACGAACATCTACATCATGCATACATGACTCAAAGCTTACATGCTATAGTGTGGTATTTATTCTAATTTGGTTACCAAATCTCATGCGTGCAATGCACGTCTACCTTACTAGTAACAATAGGAAACCATCATTGTCAAACACTTCTCGTTGTTGGGTCAAAGGGATAGATTGTGTGGGCCCCCCTTATTGTCAGTAAAGGGTTGTATATATACCTTGGGGAGCCCACAGATATGTGTCGTCTCTATAAGCCGCACAAGGGAGTCATGCTCGAGAAGAACACCCTTCCCCCAATACCCTGCATGCAACCTGAAAAGGGTTTATATAATCGCCATGACAGGTCAAGTCAATCATTCTTTAATTTTTTAGAGCAAAAACTAACCCATAAAAACATAGTAGGTTTATATAATCGCCATGACAGGTCAAGTCAATCATTCTTCAATTTTTTAGAGCAAAAAATAACCCATAAAAGCATAGTCTACAAATTAGCAAAACAAGGATCCCAAGGTTTATATAATTGCCATGATAGATCACTATAGAGATCAAGTGAATCATTCTTTAATTTTTTAGAGCTAAAAATAACCCATAAAACATAGTAGGTTTATATAATCGCCATGACAGGTCAAGTCAATCATTCTTTAATTTTTAGAGCAAAAACTAACCCATAAAAACATAGTAGGTTTATATAATCGCCATGACAGGTCAAGTCAATCATTCTTCAATTTTTTAGAGCAAAGAATAACCCATAAAAGCATAGTCTACAAATTAGCAAAACAAGGATCCCAAGGTTTATATAATTGCCATGATATATCACTATAGAGATCAAGTGAATCATTCTTTAATTTTTTAGAGCTAAAAATATCCCATAAAAACATAGTAGGTTTATATAGTCACCATGATAGGTCAAGTTAATCATTCTTTAATTTTTTAGAGCAAAAAATAACCCACAAAAACATAGTCTACAAATTAGCAAAACAAGGATCCCAAGGTTTATATAATTGCCATGATAGGTCACTATAGAGATACAATATATCTCTATAATGACCATGTCATGGCATTTAAATGAAGCTTGAGATATGCAACTTCCCACTAGGTCACCCATCCTTGGACTACTCCAGCCCGAGCATGCTTAACTTTTGCGTTCTATTCGACTAGGCTAGCCAGATGGGAAGCCGTCCCTTGCTGATAATAATTGCCTCCTTGCCATTAAGGCGTTTCACGCTAGTCACCCCATGGGACCTACTCCCTCCTATCACACACATTTGTGCTTTTAGAAACTGTGTGGGATATTTACATGGCCGGTGTGTCGCCGCTAGCCTTCAATGAGCACTGACACTGATAGCGGGAAAATGATGGTAGTAGAGGCGGGAAACCAATGAGAGGAGTGGCGAGAAATGGTAGCCTGTTTAGAACACCTAGTAGAGAAGGTAGCGTGAGCTAGCACGACGCATGCGCACAGTGATTAACCTTGTACTGGATGTGCCGTCGAAAGGGCTCAAGGTTGCCATTCCATCTAGGAGCTTCCAACGGTGCACACATATGATCCGTGGCGTTTGGCTTCTGGCCGATCAGAATGCACGACACAGATCGCGCGTGCAGCAAGGGGGGCGGGGGGCATCGGCCATGGTTTGGCAGGCACATGGCTTTCGTGAGTGAACCGTGTGGTATTTGAAAACATTTCGTGAGAAGAATCTCGGTTTTTAAATACCCGTAAATCCAAAACTCACCCGAAAATCGTGAAACCTGGCATGGTGTCACAACATAGCACATATATGTCGAGGAATTTTTTTGTACATTGTGGCGCAAGTTTTATTACAAGCCTCTTAAAAACCGGAGCTTCTCTCAAAGAAGCCTAGTGGTTCCGATAGGGAAACGTGTCCCCCTTGTGGGCGAAACGTAATCACCGCCTCTTTTCGCCTTGTATTTTCTTCTATGGGCAACATGGAACGATAGGATATCTGTGCTGAAATTTAAACTTATTCACGGTTCTTTTGGACTTTTTATACACTAATTGAGTTTCCTAGGCATTTAATGTCCATAATTCAAATCTGAACTTCAAATACATGCTCCAGTTCACCAAAATGGCTAGGAATTTATACATGTGTCCTTGGGTGCTTGTTTAGGTCCCATGCCAGGAATGGGACGAATTACAACCGTACCCGCATCTTGGCTCGTCCTCAAACATTTGGAATCTCGGTTTTTAAATCCCCGTAAATCCTAACTCACCAAAAAGTCATCAAAGGTGTCATGGTGTCACGTCAAGGCACATATATGTCGTGGTAAAAACATTGCCCAATTTGGGCCAAGCTTTATTTCAAACCTCTTAAAAACTGGAGCTTCTCTCAAAGAAGCTTCGTGGTTCCGATGGGGAAATGTGTCCTCCTTGTGGGAGAAATGTCATCACTGCCTCTTTTCGCCTTGTATTTTCTTCTACGGGCAACATCGAACGACAGGATATCCGTGCTGAAATTTAAACTTATTTAGGGTTCGTTTCGCTTTTTTATACACTAATTGAGTTTCCTAGGCATTTAATGTCCATAATTCAAATCTGAACAACAAACACGTGCTCAAGTTCACCAAAATGGCTAGAAAAATTATACATGTGACCTTGGGTGCAAGTTTAGGTCCAATGCCAGGAATGGGAACGAATTACAACCATCCAGTGTCCTGGCTCGTCCTCAAACATTTCGAATCTCATTTTTTAAATCCCCATAAATCCAAAACTCACCAGAAAGTCATCAAAGGTGGCATCGTGTCACGTCATGGTAGATATATGTCGTGGTAAGAACATTGCCAATTTGGGCCAAGCTTTATTACAAACCTCTTACAAACCGGAGCCTATCGCAAGAACCCTCGTGGTTTCGATAGGGAAACGAGTCCCCTTGTGGGCCAAATTATAATTGCTCCCTCTTCTACCCTCGTATTTTCTTCTACATGCAACACGGAACAATGGGAGATTCCCGCTGAACTTTGAAATTATTCAGGGTTCGCTTGACCTTTTTTATTCATTAATTGAGTTTTCTAGGCATTTAATGTTCATAATTCAAATCCGAACTACAAATACATGCTCCAGTGCACCAAAATTGCTAGAAAAAACATACATGTTTACTTGGGGTGTATGTTTAGGTCCCATGGAGCAAATGGAACGAATTCAACTGTCTCGCCGTCCTGGCTTGGCCACTAACATTGCGAGTCTCAGTTTTTAAATCTTTGTAAATCCAAAACTCACCAGGAAATCATGAAACTTGGCATGGTGTCACTACATGGTACATATAATTGTCCAATTTGGGCGAAGCTATATTACAAGCCTCTTACAAACCGGAGCCTGTCGCAACCCTCGTGGTTCCGGTAGGGAAACATGCTCCTCTTGTAGGCGAAACGATATTCGTTGCCTCTTCTCGCCTTGAACTTTGTTTTCTACAGGCAACATAGAATAACAGGAGTGTCATGCGGAAATTTGAAACTGTTCAGGGTTCGTTTGGCCAATGTATATATTACTAATTAAATTTTCTGCGCATTTAATGTAGTCCATAATTCAAATCTGAACTACAAGCACATGCTCCATGAAGCAAAATGGGTGGGAAATCATACATGTGTCATTGGGTGCATGTTTAGGTCTCATTTAAGGAATGGGAATGAATTAAAAACTTGTCATCGTCCTGAAACATTGAGAATCTCGATTTTTGTCACATCCCTAGCTCCTGGCGATGCACTAGGCTAGATTCATGTGTGCATCATGTTTAAATTTTGCCTAAACTTGAAATGGGGATGTTCAAACCCCAGCACCAAATGAAATCAAACTAGGATCACAATGAAATATTTTCAATGATCCCAAAATGCCTTTGGAAATGTTCATCATTTCTGATAAAGGTAAAAACCTCTGCCAAAATGATAAACATATTTCTAGGTCATTTGTGGATTTTTGAATTAACTCATATTGTATTTGAATTGGGGCATTTAAATCCTATAAATATTTTAAATGCTCTAATAATTCTGAAACTAGTTGAGGGCTGTTGGGAATAATTTCAACAGTGCCCACAAATATTATCAGGATTTTTGGAAATGCTCTAGCATTTTTAATAAAGCCAAACACAATTACAGAAAATAGAAAACAGGAAATGGAAAAGAGAGAGAGAGATATAGGCCTCAAGCCACTTACCTGGACTGGGCCGGCCCACCTGGCCCATGCCAGTCACCACCTACCTTTGCCAGTAGGCAGAGGAGGGGGACAGCGCACCGCCGCCGAGCACGCGCCCGCGCCACCTCCTGCTTCCCCGGCCCCTCCTGGCGACGCCACGACGACGCCCCGAAGCCCCTGTCTCCTCTCCCTCACTCGCTGCGCTCTCTCCCTCCCCTCTTCCCTTTCTCTAGCAGCCACCCGAGCGCCACCGAGCTAGCCGCTGTCGCCCGCCTGACCACCGTCCTCCCCTCAACTCCCCACCTCGTCTGCAAGCTCCGGCATCGTCCGCTGCTTCGCCCCACCCTGGCCCCGAGCGCTGGGACGGCCTACAACGCCGGCTGCTTCATCTTCTTCCTCCTCAGTCGCCGAAGGCCGCGCCCGTCGATTCACCGCCGTCTCCGCGTCCCCGAGCTCGCCGACCTGCTCGTCCGACTCGCCGTGAGCCACTAACCCGAAGCCCCCTCCTTAGCGCTCCTTTTGCACGCTGTAGCCGTCGCTCTGCCGGAGACCGAACCGCGCCGCCGCCCGAGCTTCTCGCCACCGTGGCCACAGTCGTCGTAGCTCCCAACCAAGCACACCCACGTGCTCACCGCGCCGCGTAGGTGTCGTAGGAGCTAAGCACGCCACTCCACGGCCACCGCGGTCGAGCTCCTCACCATCGCCTCCGGCCACCCCAGGCCCGACTGGTGCCACCGCCCGACGCGCGCTGGTCTGGGCTCTCGAACGAGCCCAGCCACGCTGCGAACGGGGTACCACAGCCCGCGCCCGAGTGCCCCGCCGCGTCCGCTGCCGCCGGTGGCTAAACGCCGGTGATTTAGCCCCGGTTGACCAGGGATTTGACCCCCCTGGGTCATTGACATGTGGGCCCCGGCCCCACTGGCATTTTGGTTAAGTTTAACTTAAGGCTAATTAACTATATTAATTAGCTGAGTCGATGACATATGGGACCCACTCTCAGGTTTGACTTTGGTTAGGCGTTGTTGACCAGCTGACGTCACAGTGACGCAGTGCTGACGCAATAACTCATTTTCTGGATTTTTATTATTCAGGAAATTCCAGAAAATGCTATAAACATCTAAAAATCATAGAAATTCAACCGTAGCTCCAAATGAAACAAATTATATAGGAAAAATGATTAGAAAAATCCAATCTATCCATCTGTACTGGTTTCATGCATGTTAGAGCAACCTAACCTTGCTGTTTAGATGAAACAAGATAATGCACTTATATGAGCTCATATTTTGAGTTTGCATTAGAATCGTTGATTTAAATGAACTCAAACCACCCTGTTCAAATCTGCATTAGCCAAAACACACTCATATTGCCATGTCATGATCATGCATCATATTGTTACATTGCATTGATTGTGTTCTTTCTTGTTTGCCGGTATTTATCCCCCCTCAGTAGACGTGGTTTCGACGTTGTGATCGTTGACACTAATGAAGACTCAATGCTATCTTCAGAAGTGCCAGGCAATCAAAACCCCCTTGTTCATTCCGATACAATCCCACTCTCTCACTCGTGCTCTCTTTTATTGCATTAGGACAACAATGATTCATCTATTACATGCTGCGGTAGTTGAACCCCTTTCCTCTGCATGACCTTTCATTGCCACAATAAATAGATGAAACCCACTAGCATGAGTAGGAGTTGTTTGAGCCCTGATGTGCCTACTCATTCATGCTTGTTGTCGTGCCTGCTATTGCTTAGAGTTGTGTCAGGTCTGATTCATAGGGAATGAATTGGAAAGTTGTGAACATGTCCTACTGTGGGAGAGCTAAGTGTGTGAACACGATTTGGTAAAGGTAGCTGTGAGAGGCCATGTAGGAGTACATGGTGGGTTGTCTCATTGAAGCCGTCCTCAGGAACTGAGTTCTGTGTTTGTGATCCGTGAACAGTTACTACCACACATTGGAATGCTTAAGTGCCCCTCTCGACTTATTAATCAACATGATCTCTGTCCAGGAGTTGCAACTAGTTTCTGGTGTTTGTAGGTAGTGTTAGTAGTCTACCAAGTGGCACCCGGTACAGGTGGGCTTGGGACAGACTAGGCACCGTGGCCGGGTATGCCAAGCATCGCCCGTTTGGTGGGCTTGGAACCCTGTACACATCGTTTGGGGCCGTGAGCGACACCCCGGCCGGATCTCCTTGCGGATGGAACCCGAATAGGCGATAAACCTGGACGAGAGACTTGTGTGGTTAGTCAGTTCATGGCCGACTCCCTCGCCAGGCTTCCGCTTGAAGGTTGCCGAGGTACACGACGTGTACATGGTGGTAAGTGGCGAGAGCGTGTGTGACGAGGTACACCACTGCAGGGTTAATATGATCTATTCGAATAGCCATCTCCGCGGTAAAGGACTTCTGGGTTGCCTATAACAGTTCATAGACAAGTGAAAGTGGATACTCTAAAGTGCGCAAGATAAGCATGAGTGCTATGGATGGCGCTCTCGTAGGGAGATGGGAGCGGATCCATAGTGGTGTATTGATATGGTGAATATGTGGACTCGTGTGCGCCACCTCAAAAGAGTTACTTGCAGTCGTAGTTCAGGATAGCCACTGAGTCAAAGCTGGCTTGCTGCAGTTAAACTCCACCACCCCCTTTGTTGATACCGATGCATCTGTAGATAGTTCTGATGTAAGTCTTGCTGGGTACATTTGTACTCACGTTTGCTTATTTTATGTTTTGCAGAGAGACGTCAGTCTTGCTAGTAGTTCCGTGTGGACTTCGACGTTTAGCTTGATACCTCAGCTACGATCTTGTGCCCTCGGCAAGATCTGGTAGATAGTCAGGCTTCTCAGCCTTTTTCATTTGTAGTTGTCTGTACTCAGACAAGTTAAGCTTCCGCATGTGCTTGTTGCTTGTATGCTCTAAATGTTGGGTCATGAGACCCATGTTTGTAATATCTGGCTCTTCGGAGCCTAATGAATAAATACTCTGAGTCGTAGAGTCTTGTTGTGATGCCATGTTGTATTTGCACATATCGAGCATATTGTGTGTATGATTGAAATGCTTGGTATGTGTGGGATCCGACAACCTAGTTGTTTATCCTTGGTAGCCTCTCTTATGGGAAAATGTAGTCTTGTGATTCCATGAGCCATAGTAGTCCGCTACAGCCCGGTTCACCAGAGTCCTGCTAGCCCAGCACTAGTGCTCCGGACACTGACTGGCCGGCATGTGATTCACTTCGTTCCTGTGTCTGTCCCTTCGGGGAAATGTCACGCGGTCACATCCGGAGTCCTGCCTAGCCTGCTACAGCCCGGGTTCCCGGAGTCCTGTTAGCCCAGAGCTACAGCCCGGATTCACACGTTGCTGACCGACATGCTCGATGTTGATTCATGTATGCCTATCCCCGTAAGTTAGTGCCACTTTGGGTTCATGACTAGTCATGTCGGCTCGGGTTCTCTGTCATATGGATGCTAGCGACACTATCATATACGTGAGCCAAAAGGCGCAAACGGTCCCGGGCCATGGTAAGGCGACACCCGTGGGAATACCGTGCGTGAGGCCACAAACTGATATGAGGTGTTACCGGCTAGATCGATGTGACTTGGAATCGGGGTCCCGACAATTTTTAAATCCCAGTAAATCAAAAACTCACCCGAAAAACATGAAACTTGGCATGGTTTCATGACATGGCACATATATGTTGTGGTAAAGAAATCGTCCAGTTTGAGAAGAGGCGCACACATTAGTAGCCAACGAATACCTTTTTGAAACAGAAAGCTGAAACATTAATATCGCAAACAGTGGTATTATATTAACCATGTCAAAATTTAACCATACTCGGTGGAGTGCGTGCAGATGTTTGATCAGACGGGACGAGCGTGAGAAGTCTGCCGTGCAGGCTCGACGGGACGCGTGCGAGCAATCCGCTGCGCAGGCTCGACGGGATGCGTGCATCCTATCCACCTCGCAGGCTTGACGGGACACGTGCGACTAGCAAGGCCGCCCATGCTCACCGGGAAGCGAGGTCTTTGACCTCCATGCACCAGCCGCCGCCCGCCATGCTCACAACTTCTCCATTAATGGGATAATTAAAGCACCTGGACGGAGGGTGTTTTCTTGTGATCCCATGGAAGTATTTGCTTTGTTCGTGTTTTCAACTCGTATTCTGGCCTAATTTAAATTACCACATAGGGCAACGGATAATACGACCACAAATAAAATGGCATCGGATAATACAACAACAAATTTACAATGGCGCAGATAATTATTATCTTACATATTTCGGATAATTTAAAATGCCACATGCGGCAAAGCCCGGAAGACACGGGGGCAAGAGCAGAAGGAAATTGTAGACAATGACCTGTGTCGCTACTGTCTCTACTCGTCGATGGATCACCGGGCGATGACATCCTCCAGCTCCTTCTTCAATACTTCACGACTTTGCTTAAAAGCAGCCATGGATTCCTCCACCTCTTGCTCGCGCTCGATCGGGAGCTTCCTCAAGTCACCCATCAGTTCCTCGATGACTGTTGTCAGCGTCATCCCTGAGCCACTGATCTGCTCATGCAGCATCTTCCAGCCTGCGGCCTCCTCCTCCTTCTCGGCGGGCGCCTTGAGGAGCTTCGCATTGTCACCCATGAGTTGCTCGACGAGGTCGGTTGCCTTGTCAACCGAGGCATCGCTAATCTTGAGCAGCCTCATCAATCCGTCGATAAGCTCATGCTGCTTAGTGATGCCAGCGAGAATATCATCGTCGCCGGCCAAGGACTTCAGGAACGCCAGCTCGTCGCGATGGCCGATGCCACGGGTGCACTTGTGAGAGCCCTCGCGTGCCCAGGAGAGCTCGTTCGAGGGCTCCGTGGCGCGCCAGGACATCTTTGCTGTGGTCGCGGTTTCCCGGCGGAACCTCTCTAGTGCTTCCGCGGCCTTGGTCTTTGCTCGCTGGTTATATGTCCACCCTAAACTCCTCCTACCAGTCATGGCGGAATGACTCGACAGGACAGACCAGTTTTGTGGGTGATGAGGAGAGGAACTGTGAACTGATTTTTGAGTGGGTAGTTTTTATAGCCCGGTGCTAAGTGTGAACACATATTAGTTTGATAGGTGTGAATAGATTTGCAGTTACTTATTGCGTTGTAATCTGCAATGTGACGAGAAACAAGGTCAAAATTTATTGATGGCAGAAGGTTGACCACGTGGTTGCTCACCATTGAGGCAGCCGCGGCGCGCTCTGTTCACGTCCGTCCAAGCGTTTTGCTCGTGATTGAGGAAGCCGGGGCGCGCTCTGTTCATCCGAGTCGGCTGTTTGCCATGTATCACACACATATTGTTGAGTTGAACCGTTTCTGTTGTGTTCCCTAATCAAAAACAGTTCATCCGAGTGAACCATATGCCGTATATCACACACACACCTTGATCTGGCTAACCATTTCTGCTGCACTCCCTAATAGCAAACAATTCATCGGAGAAACTGTATGCCGTATATCGCACACACATTGATTTGGCTGTCCATTTCTTTTGTTCTGCCTCATCACAAACAGTTCGAATGGATTAACTGTGTGCCCTACATCACACACGCAACTAAAATCTGAACCGTGTTTGATGGCTCCGCCATCGCAAACATTTGGACCTTTTTGGATGGTTTTTTACATCCCCGTTTGCGATTAACGCATCGCACATAGTTTCATGAAAGGGTCTCTGATCGTAGTGCCGCGTTAGCAGCATCCTGCAGTAGTGATATCATCTTTCAAAATGGAATCATGAGTCATAGGAAAAGAAATATGTTTATCCTTATGAACAAGAGTATACTGATTGTTTCTACCATGGTGTATAGAATTTTTATCGAATTGCCATGGCCTACGAAGTATTAAGGAACATGCTTGCATGGGTACCACATCACAATCAACAAAATCAGCATATGTAGTGATACTAGAATGCACACAAAGAGTACGTGTTACCTTAACCATGCCACTATTGTTGAACCATTGGATGTAGTAAGGATACGGACGTGGTCTTGTGGTGAGAGGGAGCTTCTCCATCATCTCCATGCTAGCCATGTTGTTGAAACTCCATCCATCAATGATGACACGGAGATAGCGTTCCTTCACAACTCCCTTTGTATGGAACAAACTATGCCTCTAATTTTGCTCAGCTAGTGTTACCTGCACACTCAAAACACGTTGAGCAACTAAATTCTCATACCTGTAAACGTCTTCGGCAGCCATGTATTGCGTATCTTGTTCAAAATCATCTCCACCATGTTCTTCACTTGTAATTTTTGGATTCCCGGCTCCGCAGACCCTGGATAGACTCAAACTCAGGGGTCCGTGCGAAGAACTCAACCTCCCCAGTCCGCCAACTCGTCGATCCCATGGTCTAGAGGGATGAACTGGAAGGAAATGGGACACAACAGTTTACCCAGATTCGGGCCACCTTGCGGTGTAAAAACCTACTCCTGCTTTGTGGTGGACTAGCCTCGAGGTGGGCTGAGGATGAACTAGTACAATGGAAGAACAACCTCAGGAGGTGTGTTCTTGGGTGAGCTGGTGGGTCTGAAGATGGACTGGATCCGATCCGATCCCTCTCCACGGTGGTGGCTAGGCTCTATTTATAGTGGCCTTGGTCCTCCTCTCAAGATGAAGGAGGGAAGGGATCCCACAATGGCCAAATTCGAAGGGAGACAACTAGTACATCTTATCCTTACGAAAGCTGGTCTTCGCCTGCAAAGCTTCTGGTCATGACGCCATGGTGGGCTCGATGATGACCTCCGTCCTACCGTCCTGGCGGTCTTGGTCTTATAGCATGGAAATGGAAACCTTTAGTTGATTCCTCAGGAATCCGCGCCTATGCTTGCCTCCTTAGCATCAATGAGGAAACCTGCTGCTTTGGGCCTGCCTGGCCTTGGTTGTCATGGCTTGCATCATCCGAAACCTCGGGAAGTGAGGGCTTCCATAGAAATCTCCACTCCTCGGGAGCTAGCCTGAGGAGGCCGCTCTTTCTGGAGGTCTTGAAGTCGTCCGCCTCGCGAGGCTTGGACCCTTGCAACGGTCTTGTGCTCCTGGTGCTGAAGATGGGTCGTACCAGGTCATCGACGGAGCCATGCGATGGGCCGCAGGCAGGCAAGTCTGGGTACCCCGGTTCCCAGAACGCCGACTGTAGCCCCCGGGCCCAAGGCGCGCTCAGACTTGGCTTCGAGGTGAAGCCAAAGGGCAAGTGCGGAGCGCCGTGGGCCCCAACCGCCTGTGGGACAAGTTGACATGTGGTGCTTGGTGGGACGTGGGCGCCTCCACTTCCCCATGCAGCCTTGATAACTTCCAGGCTTGACGGCTGCCTGTTGCAAGCGCAGCTTTGCCATCATTGTCCGCCGTGTTCACCCTTGGCTCCCCCTCTTTCCTGTGAACTCGCGGCTCTTCTCCCAGATTTAGCGTCGTGCCAATCCTCCCTTGACGCCATGGCCCCGAGGTCGAAGAAGAAGGGCAAGGCCTGCGCTCCTGCCGAATCCCGGCTGGGTTTGGAGCCCGCTCTCGATCGGTCGACGGTGATCAATCGGGAGGGGCTAGACAAGGTTCGGCCGGCTCTTGCCACCTATTCCAACGAGTGGAGGGAGACGACGGTCTGGCCTGCCTCCCAGGCTATGATTGACATGGAGGCCACCGAGATCCACATCCTTCTTCATGCTCTCCTGGCTGGCTTGGTCCCCCCTTTCTCTGATTTCTTCAATGCCATAATTTCGCATTACCAGATCCAGGTGCTGCATCTGGACCCCTGGTCCATCACCCTCCTTGCTGCCCCGTTTGTCGCCTTGTTCCACCATTTCACCTCGCTCCACCTAGTCGATGACCGCAAGCGCTCGGGATGCGTGGCCTTCCAGGCCGTGGTGGCGACAGCTGGCTCAGGCATCGACTTCACGCGTCGCCCGGATGTGAAGGGATTCCGGAAGAAGCGGGTGTATGTGGATGCCGGCACGCTCAGCCCCCTGTTCCTGCTCCCGCGAGCGCCGGTGGGACCCAGCTCCGGCTGGGGGCACGTGAAGCTCGTCGACTGTCGAATCGCCCACGTCTGGTCCAGGTTGGCCAAGTTGAAGAAGGTCGGGGTGACGGCGTCGATGGTGGTGAAGGAGTTCGCCCGGTGGTGCATCGCCCCGCTCCAGCGCCATTCTCGCCCAATGTGGGCCTTCACCGAAAATAAGGATCTCATGAGGCTCTAGGTGCCTTCGCTCCCTTCCAAGATGCCGCGTGCGATGCTCGAGCTCCTGACAGGCGACCCAGCGCCTGCCGTGCTTCCGAAGGAGGGCTGCCTCTTGTACCAATGCTCGAACAAAGAGGACTTCGTGAGGCAGATGCCCCTCTTTGACGAGTGGGGTCTACGCCCAAAAGGCCTTGAATGGCCTCACGAGAATCCCATCTTGGTGGCTCCTGTCCTCGCCGACCCAGTGGCGCGGCCCCGAATGTGGATGCAGGGGGGCGAACAACACTGGGTATTCCTAAGGCACACTGGGGAGCGGACGTCGCTAGGTGCTCCCGAGGTGGCCGCTCCAGGAGTTTCGGTGAGCGCTCCTGAGGTGGCCGCTCCTGAGCAGGTGTGGCCCGATGCTCCTGAGAAGACTGCTGGTGAGCAAGTGTGGCCTAGTGCTCATGAGGAAGCTGCCCCTTAAGCCGCAACAAGCGCTCATGAGGTGGTGGTACGCGGCCCCGCCGCCAAGGGTCATGCTCCGACCCTCGGCTCGCTTCGTCTGAACCTTGGAGCACTCCGCAAGAGGAAATGGCTCTGGAGCTGCAGTGGCGATGCCTACCGGCCCCTGAAGTAGAGAAAGTACATAGCCATAGACAAGTAAGTGCCTCATCTTTGTGGTTTTCCGTGTGTCGCATCCCTTCCTGACGCCGGCTCCTCAGGATCCCTTCGGCTACGGTGACGAAGCTTCCTGGGGAGTTACCACTGGAGGAAGGGACCAGTCCGCAAAGCGGATGCATAGCTGGGAGGCTGTGAGCCTGTGCTCCCAGCATCCTTCCCTTGTGGTCACTCCTAGGGCGTGGACGGTGTCCCGCAGGTTCCTCCATTGGTCATCACCGGTGGCTAGGCAACCCCAGCGTCGGCTTCATCTGCTGGCGGCGAGGCCGTGCCACCCAGCACCCTCGCCGAGGCCCGGGGATCGGCTGAGAAAGCGTCAGTCACCAGCCCCTTGCCGGGGACAGGCGAGCCACTCCGCGCCTCTCCGGCAGCCCCCGACACGGAGGAAGGGCTCGACCGTGCGTTGGAGCTTGCGCGCGGGCGCGACACCGTCCGCCATGATCTTCTCCAGGAGGCGATGGGCGCACTGAGCCGGCTTGGAGGAGAGCTCGTGGATGTTGACGCGCAGCTTGAGACGAACGGCCTCCGCTTGGCGCGCGAGTGGCACCAACTGAAGGTCACCATCAACCTCGGGCAGCTGCAGCAAGAGCATGCCCGTGCGGACACAGCGGTGTCCCGCGCCACTTCTCACGAAGCTTGCGCCCGCGCTTGGGATGAAGCTAGGGCCACCGACTGCCGTCGTGAGGCAGCCGAGGAGCGGGAGAGGGAGCTTCGGGCTTCGAACGCCGTCCTCGAGCGGCAAATCTAGGCGCGCAAGGCCGCCCTGGCGGCATCACCGAGTGAGGCCCCCTCTGATGAGAAGGAAATCCAGGAATGTGAGGACGCGCTGGTGCATGAGGTCTTGGAGCACAGCCTGGAGCTCGAGCGGCTGAAGGTGAGGGAGCGCCAATCAGCTGCGGCTGAGGACGTCGTTGCCCCTCGGGAGGCTAGGATCCAGCAGGAGGTTGATCAAAAGGTGGCGAAGATTCGAGCGGCTCTTGTTGATCAACACCGCGGGGAGTTGGAGCTCCAGGAGAGTCACTTCGAACTACAGCAGGATGAGCTTGAGGGCAGAACCACTGCCTTCAGGATGAAGCTGGCCAGGGCAGAGCAGTCAGATAAGGCCCGAATGGGCTGTCTGCACGCGGACAATTTCTTTAGACGTCAACCGTTTTTCCGGCGGGTAATTAGTACCGCCTTGATTGTGTATTTTTATAATACACGTAACATAAGAATATCACCTTGCTTTATTAGTAGGTATAGAGTATAGATACAGATATAGATATAAATATATGTACGTACCATCCCTGGAGTCCGTGCCAAAGTTTGTCGTCGACATGATGGAGAACAACTCGAGGGCGTTGAGGATCGGCGGCAATGTCGAGGAGAGGGCTGCCAAGGAGACTCAGGGCTCCGCCCAAGCCGACTTGGCCACCGCTCGCGCTGACCTGTCCTCGCATCAGCAGCAGGTCGAGGCCGTCTTGTCCCTCGCGGAGAAGATCGTGAACGAAGCCTGCCACCATCGGACGATGCAGCGCGCGCGTTCCTTGATGCTCAAGGACCTCAGGGTGAGAGCCAACCAGGCCTTGGACACCATCTGCAAGGAGAGCGTCTCTCACCCGCACGAGGATGACGAGGCCAGCCACCTCCGCTTCTTGACCCAGATCATGACCTGTCTAGAGGACCGGGCCGTGAGGGATCGCCAGCTCATTGGAGAGAGAAGTCGGGGTCTTCTCGGGCATGCGTTCTGACACGTCTTCGGTCACCTCCTCAACCTTGACCCCCACTTTGACCTCAACACTGCGATAGCCCCTGTGCCCAGGGTCATCCAGGACAATCAGGCGAACTGTGTGGACGACCATGTGGACGACCTAGTCGCGGAGTTCGCTCCTGAGGACGGCACGGTCGTGCTTGCGGCCGAAGGGGGCGACGCGGATGATGATGATGAGGACGATGCCGGTGGTAGTGCATCTGACTTGGCCTGCATTTCCCTTCCTTCTTTGACCCGTATACAAAAAACCTTCGGAAACAGCCCCGCGAGGCGTGAAAGCATTTTTTAAGGGGGGCCCTTATAATGTATGAAACGATGATGTGCTTTTGAGATAGATTCTAGTACGCACTGTCGTGAACCAGGAGGCTGCCAACCCGAGTAACTACTGCGACTTATCTTAGGTGCTGCAAGCCTTGAGCAGGTTGTGATGTTGTGGAAGCACTCCTCTGCCGAGGCGGGCCCTCTGGGGGCTCGCGGGGATTAAGCTTCCTGGGGCGCTTGCTGGCCCGGCCGAGAGTGCCTCGCGAGGAGCCGGTTACTGGATTACAGCAAGGCTGGCCCGAGCGTGCTCGCAGTGTGCACACCACGCCCAGCCCCGCTCGTGAGGCGCTCACAGGGGGGTAGCAGGCGCGATCCTTGCTCTCAAAGACAAACCAAAAGGAGATAAATCACCACAAACTAACAAAATTCCCCCTGTTTTTCCTTTGATAAACACACGAAACTCCAAATCTCATTCCAAAAGACGGCAAATTGGGTTACAGAAAGAGAGCGAGAGCAACAGCCGCGTCTGGCACCTAACTAGTCTTCTCACGAGCGCGGAGCTAAGTGCTTCCACTGGGCGTGGGCATAGTCATTGGGGGACAGTGTTGAGGTCCCGCGCAAAGCATGGTGCTTCCACTTGGACAAGGTCGGGAGCCCCCGTGAGGCCCGAGGGCGGCACTCAGGAGACTCCGGGGCATGTACAACCCCAACTCATTATTACCTGAGATTGTCACGAGCGGAGATCTTCACAGCCTCCTGGCGTTTGATGAGGGCCCCGACCTACGCCTCCCCCGACCATCGTTGGGGCATCCGAAAACCAGGATGAGACCAAGGGGCAAGGGGGACGCTGGCGGTATCCCCGGTGACCGCAGGTCCTCCACCAGGGGAAGGGCTCGCCGGCGCCTTCCCCGGTGGAGGACCTACCTTCGTGCGGTGCCTTGCTCCATGCAGCACGGAGGAAGCCCTAGTGCCGGGCTCCCCCCGCGCAGCCCCTTGTGCATCCCGTCCGCATGCAGTGGGGCCACCATCCCGAGGTCCACGGCTACCGATGTGGCTTGATTCACCTACGGTCCATGGTTAGCATAATCGTGCTCCTGAGATATTGGTTGTACCCGGTGGCCGCTGTTAAAGACGTCGGTGGAGCTCTGGGCAGCTCGCGAAGAGCCTCGACTTCACGCGACCCCGACATCCAGGCTGACGAGGAAAGCGGGCAAGGGCTTCTTCTTGACGCATACAACAAGTCTGCCAGCGGAGTGCGGGGACGCCTGAGACCGCGACCCTAGAGTCGTCGCCTGGCCGTCCGGCGCCGTTGCTTGCCAGGCTTGGCGCCAGGCCTTGACGATCGTAGGGTAGCGTCTCGACGTGGCCCCAGGAGGGGCCTCCCGGCCTTGTCGCGTTCGGAGGTGACGCACCCTGGGTAGGATGAGCGGCGTCGCGGTCCTGGTTGTTGCCGCGGGGTCCTCCGGGTCCCTCGTGGAAGATCGAGCAGGCGTAGCGGGGGCCGACTCGTGCCCCCGGCACCGCTCGCGATGTAGGCAGGGTGCAGAAGTGTGTTGCGCCCCTGTAGGTAGCATCGAGCAGCTCAGCGACCCGCTCCAGCAGGGCGTCGTGGCCGCTCTCCGCCAGCCTGCACCAGAGCAGCTCTCGTGCCATGATGAGCGCAGCTCGCGTGTTCGCCTGCTCCCGGCGGGTGTGCAACGTTGTTGCCGCAACGTAGCTTGAAGATCGCGCGGTAGCGAGATTGCGGCGCAGCGCGGGAGCGAGCGGTGGTGGTCCGTGCCGCCCGCGGCCGACGACATCGGGCGGCGTGCGGACCGTGAGGAGCATGAGTGGAGGTCTTCTTGGGCGGAAGGCGCTGCCCGGGCAGGCCGAGTGGCCCAATGCTCAGCGTGAGCTCGAGGTGCGTCGGCCATGAGAACAGCGGAGCCGTGGCGAGTCGATTGGAGGAAGAGAGGCTCCGACGCACTCCTACCTGGCGCGCCAAATGTCGGATTCTGGGCTCCGCAAACCCTGGATAGATTCGAACTCAGGGGTGCGTGCGAACAACTCAACCTCCCCAATCTGCCAACTCGATGATCCCATGGTCTAGCTCGATGAAGTAGAAGGAAATGGGACACAACGGTTTACCCAGGTTCGGGCCACCTTGCGGTGTAAAACCCTACTCCTGCTTTGTGGTGGATTAGCCTCGAGGTGGGCTGAGGATGAACTAGCACAGTGGAAGAACGACCTCAGGAGGTGTGTTCTTGGGTGAGCTGGTGGGTGTGAGGATAGACTGGATCCGATCCAGTCCCTCTCCACGGTGGTGGCTAGGCCTTATTTATAGTGGCCTTGGTCCTCCTCCAAAAATGAAGGCGGGAAGGGATCCCACAACGGCGAAATTCAAAGCGAGACAACTAGTACATCTTATCCTGACGAAAGGTGGTCTTCGCCTACAAAGCTTCTGGTTGTCTTGGTCTTGTCGTCTTGGCGGTCTTGGTCTTGTAGCATGGAAATGGAAACCTTTAGTTGATTCCCCGGGACTCCGCGCCTATGCTTTCCTCCTTAGCACCAAAGAGGAAACCTTCTGCTCTGCACCCGCCTCGCTTGCGTCATCTGAACCTCACGAGGTGAGGGCTTGCATAGAAATGTCCACTCCTCGGGAGGCATCCTGAGGAGGCCGCTCCTTCTGGAGGTGTTGACGTTGTCCGCATCGCTAGGCTCGGCCCCTCGCGAAGGTCTTGTCCTGTTGGTGCGGAAGATGGGTCGTACCAGGCCATCGATGGAGCCATGCGATGGGCCGCAGGCAGGCAAGTCCGGGTACCCCGGTTCCTAGAACGCTGACAGTAATAAGAGCCAAAGTCTCATCATCATAGTCACTAGCAGACTCATACCCACCATACTCAGTAGCAATCATCACACGCTTAGATGGGCATTCTCTCGCATAATGACCTCCACCCCTGCAACGACGGGAATATCATGTGTTTGCCATGTTGATGCCATGGATGAAGAAGAGCTCTGTACAGGCCCAGAAGTTGTGCTCTCGCACTGGTACAGCGAGGTGCTATACAAACGGTTTTAACCCCTTTCTGCGACAACGTTAGGAACCGTCACCAAGTGAGTGACTACGATAGGGTGGTCCTTCCCACACGACCCAGAAACTGTCGGGGATAGGGAGCCTCGATGCATATACAGTACTCCCTATTCGTGTGTGCTCACATTGCCATCGCATTCGGTATTCTGTGGTGCTACGTTTACGATGCGCTACCCATCACAAATGGTTCACGATTATAGAAGTAGACAATCACACACATTTACTTTTCCTCGACTGTGTGCGTTTTCGATGTAAGAGCGCACACAGTTGTCGCTATAAAACGGCATGCGAAGCTTGAATACATCCACACGATTCATCCGTCGTACCCGCATCGGATGATCGACCTATCGCACGTGTTCTTCTATGACCAAACGTTTGTGATGCGCACAACATCACAAACAATCCATAATAGCAAAGCGTGTGTGATAAGGTGACTATCGCAAACATTTAATAAGAAATAACTAAGTGCGATGCTGTTGTTACTCGCACACATTTTTTTTGGCTGACCGTGTGTGCAGTAGAGATTGATCACACATGTAGTGGATCCTAGAAACGTGTCGGATCTCCACGTCTATCGCAGAAGTTTCGCTTTCACAAACCATGTGCAGTGTAATCCCTAATTTAAAAATCACATGTTTTTAATATGATAGTAGGCAATCACTTATTTCATATCCAACCATGTTTATTACAAATATAGGTTCAACGATGCATAGGTACATATACTGAAGAACTACAGAAGCACCAAGTAAACAATGATGAACCACAGTTGTACTAAAGACTATAAAGAGAGAGGCGAAAGACATTCTGGTTTATGGAGAAGGTGGAGCGGAATGCCCATATTGTGTCGTCCTCCATGCATAATGCGCGCACGACTCTAGGCCAACCCCTTGTGATGGCTGCCCGTCCATCCTTCACTGTCTTCATTAGGACTTCTCGATGCTCATTATAGTCTAGATGAAATACTTTAACCTTCATTGCGTGTCCACCAATCATGTACTTTGCGAGGTAGTCTTGAGTGAACTGCTTCAGGAACCATTGCGAACGAAAAAGATTCAGACATTGTTGTCAAACAACTCATTATGGGCAGTAAAAAGAGGAGGATGCAGAGTTTGTAGTTACCATCCTACAGCTCACTATTGTGTTAGATAGAGCATAAAAAAAATAGTTTGCTTGCCACCATTCATATCTTTTTGATAATAATCCTTATCAGCTTCCTCACTTGATGCTTGTTCATGAATATCTCATTACCCCATACGCAAAAAGGGTTGATGCGTGGATCCTTGCCAAGGGCATATGTATCTACAAGCAACAAGTCAATATTAGAAGCTAACAAGTGTCCAGGCCTGGATCTATATGCACTACATTATGGAACGATGGGGGGAGTACAAGCTGAGGGATCAAACTAACCTCGGCGGAAAATGGTGGCCACTCCCGTTGTTTTCCTGCATAAGTAGTGGAAAGGCATGATAAGTACAGCAACTTTAACTCAAACAAATATAGAAAGGTAAACAACATCCACTACAGAAAAAAGACACATCCATGACATTTTGGGTCGAACAAAATTTTTTCTGTCATACTTATGACACTTCTATGACAATAATTGTGACAAAACACGGTATCATCATAGATGCGGTGGGGTCCTACTTCTATAAAAAAAATCATGACAGGAAATGGGATTTTCGTCCTGGACGGGCCGGAGACGCAGCTGCATGACATTCTTTGGGCCGTCCATGGTGGAAAAAACCGTGGTAGAAGCGAGGGCGAGGAAAATATCGGGGTGTTCCCGGTTATTGTGGGTGGTCGGGGCCGAGCGATGCACGTTTCTCTCGTACACGCATGCGTGTTGGTGCGAGGTGTTTGGCTCTAACTAAACCCGAGCGAGGCATTGTGCTCTAACTGAACCCGAGCGATTGCACTGCAGGCTACGCGTTACCGAACCCGAGCGATCGACCGATGGCTGTTAACTGAACCCGATCGAGCGATTCCTTCGGTACTGTTGCTAACTGAAGCCGGTCAATGCTGCCTCTGGATGAACAGTGAGCATTGCTGGGGGGGGGTTGGATGAACAGTTCCCGGTGGGGGTGGATGAACAGGATCCCGATCGACGAGCCGGTTGGGGCTGGATGAACAGGACCCCGTGGAGGGCTGGATGAACAGGACCACCCCGTGGAGGGCTAGATGAACAGTAGATGGTGGAGAGCTGGATGAATAGTAGCCCATGGAGGGGTGGTTGAACAGGAGCCCGTGGAGAGGGCTGGTTGAACAGTAGCAGGTGGAGTAGCGCGCGGTGGAGGCTGGATGAACAGGAGCCCGTGGATGAATAGTCGTAGGTGGAGGCTGGAGGAGGTCGACGGTGGATGAACAGTAGCCCGTGGAGGCTGGATGGGGTCGACGGTGGAGATGAACAGTATCCCATGGAGTCCCGTTTTGCTGTACGCCACACCCCTCCCGATGAACAGGACCCCCATTTCGATCGTAGCGCTCCAACACAAGTCCGATTCCTCCGTTTTGTGGTACGCCACACCCCTCCCGGTCAACAGGACCCCCGTTTCGACCGTAGGAGGTCAGTTTCCTCTGTTTTGCGGTACGCCAGACCCCTCCCGATGAACACGATCCCGTTTCGAACGTGGCCGGTCGAACACAAGGCCGTTTCCTCCGTTCTGCGGTACGCCAGGCCTCGTTTCCATCGGCTGTTCCGTCCAAGCCCTCCCGATGAACACGATGACGCATTCCGTTCCGACCCAGCCGGTTGGCTCCCCATGAACACGACGACGATGATGTTTCTCCGTTCCGACCCAGCCATGTACACGAGCCCTGGCCGTACGTATGCGCGAGTAGGCGTTCGAGACCCTGCCCGTATGTATGTACGTGGCCATATTTTCCTTCTTGCACACTGGCCGCTGTACGTACGTGTACATGCTACGTGCGCGCCTCTACTACGACATGTGCGCGCCTCTACATCGACCAGTATGTACGTACACGTTCGCGACCAGAATGACAACGCTATGTACGCTTCGACCAGGTGGGTCCCGAATGTCAGGCACTTCCTTGCGTGCGAAGATGTAGCTGGTGGGTCCCAGCAGTCAGGGGGGTGAATGGTTTTTTTTTTTTGCCGAGACACACTTCCTTGCGTGCGAAGATGTAGCTGGTGGGTCCCAGCAGTCAGGGGGAAACGACTTTTTCGCGAAATATGGTGGCCCATCTAGTTGGTCCCCGCTGTCAGGTGGAGGAATAATTATTTTGCGCGTAATAAGGAGGCACTTCCTTGATGCGGCCGTGGACCCACTTGTCAGCCTCTCCACGTACAGTCCACGTTCGATGGAAGCCGTTCCTTGACCACGTTGACCATGCCACGCCGAGAGCACTAGGGCAGTGGACGACGGCGAGGCCTAGGAAGGGGACGACGCGGAGCCAGGGAAGACGCGACAGTGGAAGCCCGCGTGGAGTTGAGTACGAGGGTTCACTGGTTTGGCTGCGGTGTGAGGCTGTCGTCGCCGCAGAATAACAGGGGGTGTGGGTGAGTAGAGGGATGGCCTAGCCAGCGGTGGGAGTAGTAGGGGGCGGTGAGGTCTCCACGGCATCACAGCCGGCCACGGGAGGCAGGAGCACGCGGCATGATCGGCGCTGCTTTGGTCGGCTGGAGCAAGAAGACCAGAGGTTGAAGAAGCACTACGGCCGTTGGATGGACATCGTACGGTCACTGTAGCTATAATTGTTTATATTGACTAAGTTGACCAAGCCCTTGGTACGCATCAACTTAGTAGGCCCACAGGTCAGCCTTCGAAACGGTGCGCCCCAGATGTGAGGGGGAGGAATCATTTTTTGGGCGGCTGAAGCAAGAATATCCGAGATTGAAGAAGAAGCACGACATCCGTTGGATGGACATCCAACGGCCACAGCTGCCAGAACCGTGTGTTGTTGACAAAGCCTTGCATACGCGTCAACTTAGAAGGCCCACAAGTGTGTGGCAGAGAACAGATAGCCCATTTGCGATTTGTAAGAATGTACGACCCATTTTTTTAATTCTAATGGAATTTACTACAGCCCATTTACAGTTTGTTAAAGTACAACCAATTTTTTAATTCTAATGGAATTTACTACAGCCCATTTACAGTTTGTTAAAAGTACAACCCATTTTCTAGCTAGGACAACGATTAATAATTTCAACCAACCGCTCAAACAGAATTCAAAAAAAATTCCTACATTTTTATGGGATCTGAAATATTTTTATCCCAAATTTCTAGTCAGATTAAATATAATTTAAAAATAAAGTTTTATTACGTTAAAATCCAACAAAATATTGCGTGCCCAACAAGTAATGAAATTAAAATTTTCAAAATCCAATAATAATATATTTTTAAACTAATTACGCGTTTGGTGCATTTTCTTATAGTTACTGCCCAGTTATTATAATTACATCCCATGTAGTATGTCTTAAAGGTCCATTTTCTTGTTAAGCCTAATGCATACCTCCTAGGAAAGTTTGTAGCCCAGCGGGGCGGAGAATAACAAGTTGACCCGGATATTGTGTACAACTGTCGGTCCAGTTGCATTGCTGGTATTGAAAAAAAGGCCTGTGTAGTACAGTACAACCTAACATGGCTACTCAGCCCACATTCATCGACGACGGAAAGGCCCAAACAAGGCTTCTGTACAACTTTTTGAAGTCACTGAGCTCAATTAATAACTTAAGAAAAAAGTTAGATTACAGTGGAACCTAATTAAAAGCTGTCACGAGCAAAGAAATAATTCAACGGGTCCCACTTGTGCGTGTGTGTGTGTGTGAGTGTGTGTGTGTGTGTGTGTGAGAGAGAGAGACCCATCGGTCGATGCTCGTAAATACATCTTTCAGCCATATGCATTGCTGATGCTCAGTAAAAACTTATATAGTTGACACAATCATATAGAACATCATAGCACACTGAACTTGCATACAAAAATTTCACGCATGCGGCACAATCAGGATGGAAGCAGTGGATCGCTACTGGTAGGGCTATGTTGAAACCAACGAACTCGTACATAATGGTTCATCGTCTTTATCAATGATAGGGAAATATCTTGTGTGCTGTGCAAAGAAAACAGACACACAACACAATAAGTTCTGCTAGCACATTAAGTTGACATACAGCCCTTTCTAAAAAAAAGTTCAGGTACAAAATTAGAACTGGTCACAATCAAATGTACTGGCACATCAGTGCTTCACACCCATAGCTCGGATTTAACTAGTATCTGACAAGATTCAGTTTTTACCTCAAATTAGAGCACATCCAGGCAGCCAGTCCTGCCTCTTCTCCCAAAGAAGCAGTGGCCTCCGCCGCGCGATGAAGTAGGCCCTCTGCCATCCATCGTTCCGAGCAACACGGGGAATGTCTGACGTTGACTCCTGTAATGGACGTTGTTGACGGACCCTGGCACCAGCGGCGGCGGCAGGACTTCGATTGATGGATTGCCCACTTCTTCGACATGCACAAACACTCGATACATGTACATCCCTAACGTGGTCCGCGGCGGCCTGGGTGGCAAAGAATAGTACAACCCCAGTTCCTGCACCGGTATCTCAACACCAATCACCTTCGGTATGGTGGACGGCTTCTTAATCCATGCCATAACCGTCAGAGCCCAGCTGTCTGGAGGAACAAACATACTTACGGGGTCGTTGATAAGCTCATTCATGGACTCGCTGTTCCAAGCATGTCGAGGCATGCCGTGGAAGTTATGCTTTGTTAAAAACTCAAGCTCAGAGGGCACCGAGCCCCATCCTAGGTGCCACCGATCAAAGCTCACCAGCGTGCCATCGCAGAACAAATGCCGGGAAGATTCGAAAACACGACTGCAGTCGAAAGTTGTCCGGAATCTGACGAAGAAATCAGCCAGTGGCGGATAAACTTCGACGAGAAAGTCACATTTGGATGCCGTGCGCAATGCCAAGAGCTTTGACAAGGTCGTCCGGCAAGACGGGAGGCCGGTCGTAGTTGATGGTTACCATCAGCACTTTGCCGGCAAACTAGTCGTCAAGCGCCGCCATGCCACTGTTGAGCGACAGCACGCAGTGACCGAAGGCAGGACAGACCTCAGGATCTCCGGCTCGGAGATCCGCGTTGACCGGCGACATGATAGTGAGCTTGAGTACAGGGAGTACAGGAGGGGGATTTGGGGGAACTGGAGTAGGAATCGAGATTCCAGAGGTGGGGGAGGTGCGGGAGATTGGGGATGAAAAGGTAGCTTGAATTTCGAACAAGCGCCAATATGCTCTCAGCGCGCAAGCGCACGAAAACACCGGTGGCGCCCACATGTCGGCCTAATAGTCCTTGTTCTTTCTTTTTTGGAGAGCCTGGCTTTTTTTTAGGTTCTTTTGAGAGCCCGGCCTGAGAGTCATAATTGACATGTTTGGCATTGCGTTACTACTCGGCCCATATTCAACGACACCTCACTGGCCCAAACAAGTGTACATCATCGAAAAGACACTAAGCTCAAATTATATAACTTGAAAAAAGGAGATACACTCTGAACAGTGGAGAATGGTGATGCCCTAATTTAGCCCACTAGTAGTTCGAGACAATAAAAAGTTCAAAACAACGATATATACAACATTCAAACACTGACTAGTGACTACTACTGACATAAACAGCAAGACATGATAGTTCATAAGAAGTCTTGCTACACCACCAAAATGCACCCATCTGCAGCACTCAGACTCTCGTGATCCAGACAAGATTGACATTCTAAACAGAGGCAACTATTACATAGTAAGAGTGACATAGACGAGGATGACCAAATGATAAGGAATATGCATAACAAAAGAAAGAACTACCCATCCAGAACAAGCAGCGAAGACAACAAAGTCATTCGAAGAGACGATCCAACACCATCATAATTTGCAGCCCCGCTTCAGCGACCAATGATCCGGAGACACCAGTACTCCACCCTTTCGACACAACAGCCCAATTACCTATCAACCTGAAGGCTTGAACCACATCACTGCCTGTCGTAATTGAGACATCCAAGGATCGAAGTTAATCCTGATGCCTTTGTCATTCTCACCTTCTTTTCGCTGCAGGCTGTATTGTTGACAATCAGGGGAGTTTGCTCCTGAACTCGTAGGACTTGCCGTGTAGACTCAGTTTTCCATAGCAAACAGAGCCTCTCTGCCATCCAGGTCCTTGCCAATGGTGATCTCCTAGTTAATCGGATAATTGAGTCCGAGAAACAGAGAGTGTGAACCAAGGCTGTTTAACCGCCTCCAACTAAAAAATCCTGAAGGCCCCAACAAGCTGGTAT
Organism: Triticum aestivum; assembly: GCF_018294505.1. Lineage (NCBI taxonomy): Eukaryota > Viridiplantae > Streptophyta > Magnoliopsida > Poales > Poaceae > Triticum > Triticum aestivum. The sequence continues at coordinate 263,684,244 of NC_057805.1, forward strand.
CATGCTCATATACGTAACAGCCACTGTCCGGATACTCACGTATTTCACGGTGCTTGTATACATTGGGGTTTTTGCAATATAACTTTTCCGGCTCAAGTGTCCGAATGATCATCAGTCTTTTGTCGTCGTCTGATCGAGCGAGGAACCAGTTGTGCTTCCCTGTTTTTGGCAAAGGTGGTGTGATTACAATGGGCAGTAACTGTAGGGACATTGCATCATATAAAAAAGAACAGGCATTATTAATGTAAGATCAGCATTGTTCAGAGTATGAGTAGTGTTGGGGATATTACCACTTGGCGTAAACCGGCCAGGAGAGGCCGGGTTAACTTCATAAGTAGTTCATCTGTATCTGAAGCCCATGAAGACAGACGGTGATGCTTCATGAAGGCCCAGGGCCCAAAGCCGGTTTAAGGCATGTAGACACAAACCGGCATTGAGGTGTAAACTTGTAGTGTAAGATATGGGTAGCAGAGACCGAGCCGGACACGATTATGAGCCGGCATCGGAGTCTGTAAACCGACAGGCGTCAACCCATGTATATAAGGGGACGACCCGGCGGCGGTTCAGGGACAACAAACAAAAACTCGAGACCCAGGCAAAGCGTATTTGCTCCCTGGTCAACGAAACCCCATCAATTCCATCACAACTAGATGTAGGCTTTTACCTTCATCGTAAGGGGTTGAACTAGTATAAACTTTCTTGTGTCCCTTGTCCACTTTAACTCCTTTAAGCTAACCCGTAGCGATGGCTCCACGACTAAGTCCTTGCTCTAGGACATCTTCCGTGACAAAACCACGACAAGTAGGATAATGAAAGAAACAACATTGATATGTCCCTGTTGGAACTGGGAGGAAAATACAGGAAATGTATACTGGGTTCAAAAATATAGAAGTGCCATGCATGGTTATACTCATGTTATCTCGCAATCGATTCTTCACACGAAACTACCATGTCATGCATCTTATGTAATCATGTTCTGTCCTCACAGACAAATTCTTCAAGGTAACTAACATACCATGCATTGTTATATACTCGTGTTCTGTGGGCGAAATTTTTGTGAGGATATTATTCTAGCCATTGATTGCTGAAGGGTGAATATAGGTATGTACACATGGTAAGCATTACAGGATTTCACTACTTCCAAATATAGAGTTCACCATATGCACATTTACTTCCCTAATGTATGGTTAGATGAAACCAACAGTGTGGTGCATGTTTCTACATCGTGAAAATGAGGAAACTAACATGGCCATTGATACACACTCATATTTAGTAGTAGTATATAGATTACTATAAAATAAGGAGAATATCCATATATTCCTAACCGTTTGATTATTCAGGGGTACAAATTGGCTGTAATGACACGATCACAATCGCATGAATTAACTCATTCCAAATATAGCTGATTTACGGCGTCTCTAATACATTGCCATAGTTCTACTCAAATTCTGCTCAAACAGGGATATGCCAATCATCACAAAAAGTTCAAACAGTGTCATGGCATCATCATTAACATGAGACGGAAACAACTTACATGCGCCGTCCCAGCAATACGTGGTGCCATCTGCTTTGTCGACCGTGTAGATGATGCCATTGTGTTCAATAGCATCACAGAAGTGTGTATCAGCTTCACTCCCTGGTCATCGAAACCCCATCAATTCCATCACAACTAGACGTAGGCTTTTACCTTCATCGTAAGGGGCCGAACTAGTTTAAACTTTCTTGTGTCCCTTGTCCGCTTTAACTCCTTTAAGCTAACCCGTAGTGATGGCTCCACGACTAAGTCCTTTCTCTAGGACATCTGCCGTGACAAAACCACGACAAGTAGGATAATGAAAGAAACAACATTGATATGTCCCTGTTGGAACTGGGAGGAAAATACAGGGAAATGTATACTGGGTTCAAAAATATAGAAGTGCCATGCATGGTTATACTCATGTTATCTCGCAATCGATTCTTCACACGAAACTACCATGTCATGCATGTTATGTAATCATGTTCTGCCCTCACAGACAAATTCTTCAAGGTAACTAACATACCATGCATTGTTATATACTCGTGTTCTGTGGGCGAAATTTTTGTGAGGATATTATTCTAGCCATTGATTGCTGAAGGGCGAATATAGGTATGTACACATGGTAAGCATTACAGGATTTCACTACTTCCAAATATAGAGTTCTCCATATGCACATTTACTTCCCTAATGTATGGTTAGATGAAACCAACAGTGTGGTGCATGTTTCTACATCGTGAAAATGAGGAAACTAACATGGCCATTGATACACACTCATATTTAGTAGTAGTATATAGATTACTATAAAATAAGGAGAATATCCATATATTCCTAACCGTTTGATTATTCAGGGGTACAAATTGGCTGTAATGACACGATCACAATCGCATGAATTAACTCATTCCAAATATAGCTGATTTACGGCGTCTCTAATACATTGCCATAGTTCTACTCAAATTCTGCTCAAACAGGGATATGCCAATCATCACAAAAAGTTCAAACAGTGTCACGGCATCATCATTAACATGAGACGGAAACAACTTACACGCGCCATCCCAGCAATACGTGGTGCCATCTGCTTTGTCGATCGTGTAGATGATGCAATTGTGTTCAATAGCATCACAGAAGTGTGTATCAGCTTTGCTCCCTGGTCATCGAAACCCCATCAATTCCATCACAACTAGACGTAGGATTTTACCTTCATCGTAAGGGGCCGAACTAGTATAAACTTTCTTGCATCCCTTGTCCGCTTTAACCCCTTTAAGCTAACCCGTAGTGATGGCTCCACGACTAAGTCCTTTCTCTAGGACATCAGCCGTGACAAAACCACGACAGTTGGCGCCCACCGTGGGGCTATCGCACGATGGTTTCAAGTTCTTGGAGAGCAGCTTCGAAGGACTCAAGGGTTACGCTATGGGCCGGATGACCAAGAGTCGTCGCGGCAAGCTCTACATCAACGATGCAGGCAGGGGCCCCGAGGTCGGCTCAATCGAGTACGGGTACCGGGTCCCCTTTGGTGGCATACACATTTTCATTGGCAAGATCGGTGAACCGGGCCCTGAGCCGGACATCTGCGCCGACCTTGTCGAAACGGCTCAACGTGTGAGATCTGCCCGGGTCAAGCCTATCATGAAGCGTGCCTTCGTGGGAGTTATCCATGGAGGTGAATATGAGGATAGATCGGAATCTGGTGGTGAGACCGTCGTTTATTCCGGTGACGAGTCATCGACTGGAGAGACCGAGTTGTTATATCAGTTACAAGATGGCCAGATTGGGGGCTGTTCCGAGGGCGACAGTATTCCGGACCCCTTCGATCTGCCAAACCGGGTGGCGATCTTCATGGCCGGCACGCAACCAGCGCTCGACTCTTCAACCGCAGCGGCGATGATTTCCGGGTAAGCAGCAATGGCAGCGGCTCGGGCAGGAGGCCCTGTGCGACCGCCAGCTCGGGTTCTATCTGATTTGTTTGATGTGTTGGCAACGCTGATGGCGGAGGTTAACCCGGCGGATCAGGATGCACACAATGCGGAAGTTGCGAAAGTGAAAGATCAGATCACCTAGGCAAAAGCCGACTTAGCAGCTGAGGATACAAGGATAGCCGCGGAGCGGGCCGCTTTGGATGCACAAGCTTACCGGGTTATGCTGGATCAGAGTGCGTCGAACGAAGTCTTGAAGAGGAGGCACCGATCTCGCCTGCCGCCGGTTTACGACACTAGAAATCTCTTTAACACCCCAGGGGCAGGAGCCAGTAATCCGCCGGTGGTAAACCGGGCAGAGGCACCCGGAGCAGGGCGCCGGTTCAGCCACGTTTGGTGGATCCGCCTTGTCAGAACAACGCTGTGGTACCTCATGTCCCCACACCACCGGGTCATTATTCTAACCCAATGGACAACATTGTCGCTGCCGCTTCACAGCTGGCGGCCATCCCGATCGAAGGCAATTCTCCAGCAGCGGTCGAGACGCGTCGGGTTAAGGAGCTTCTTCAGACAGCCCTGATTCAACAGGAGGGTTATTCGTATAGTCGCGATCGGATTCATTCCACTCCCCGTCCAAGCCGGAGTTACAACAGGCGTATGGATGAACTGGCGGTGTCAAGCAATGCGCGGAACCGTGATCCGCCCCATGGCCATAACCCGGCGGGTGGTGCCGGTGATGCTCAAGATGTGGTGAACCGGGCCCGGGCACGCAGAGAGGCCGAGTTAGCAGTGCACCACGAGGCCCGTCAGCTCACTCCGGTTCATCCAACCACATCGGTGGAACTAGGAGTTATCTCTAGTTCCTTGGGAGTGCCATGTCTTGTCCCGGCGTTGCGCAATGTGCGCCTGCCCAAAGATTTCAAGGGCCCACGCAAGGTGCCGAATTACACCGCTGATTTATCCCCTGAAACATGGGTTGAAAGCTATGAAATGGCCATGGAGATGTCGGATGTGGATGATGCGGCATGTGCGAAGTACATAACCATGATGTTAGAAGGAATGGCCCGCACTTGGCTAAAGAGTTTACCGGCTAATTCTATCAGGTCATGGGCTGAGTTGAGAGCCCGGTTTGTTCAGAATTTCAAGGATACATGCAAGCAGCCCATGTCAATTTTGGACTTAGCTGCCTGTGTCCAGGAGGAAGGAGAGTCAACAACCCATTGGGTGCGCCGGGTTTCGGAGATTTTGCATTCATCGGGCCGCATCAACGCTGACACCGCAGTTTTAACATTGGAAGGCAATTGCCGATTTCATCCCTTGAAGTTGAAGTTGGGACGGCTCAAATGTCATTGTAATGACATGGGAACCCTTATGGCTATACTGGTGAAGTATGCCGACTCTGATAGTACCAAGGATCCCGAGTCTGACGATGACAAGACAGGGAAGGGAAAGAAGAGAGGCAACACCAAGGCGCAGCACCACAACCCGGCCGGTCATGGAAACGGCGGCAAACGTAAAGCGGACCACGGTTTAGATTTTGTGTATAACACTAATACGCACGACAAGGGCCAACGGCGTAAGGGTAAACCGCCCCGGCGGAACGGAATGCCGAATCCTAATCCGGACCGATTGTCATATCTGTTGAATCAGCCGTGTCCAAAGCATGGGACGAAGGAGGAACCATCTACACACCTCTGGAAAGATTGTTATATCATGCAAGTGTTCAAAAATTCTGACTCTTTCCGGTATGATCATGGATCAGGGGGTGGTTCAGGCGGAGGAAATTCCTGTACAGGATTCCACGGCAATCAGGGTGGACATAACAATCAAAGTAATCAGGGTAATCAAAGTGGCCATAATCATCAGAGCAATCAGCAGCAGCAGCAGTCGGGTTACCAGAGCAACCCGAAGCAGTTGAATAGCGGACAGTATCATGTCTTCACCACTAGCTTGGACAAGAGCGATCAGAAGCTTCATAAAAGGATGGTGAATGCCATTGAACCGGCGGTGCCCCATTATTTGCGCTGGTCGGAGCAGCCCATTGTGTGGAGTAGAGATGATCATCCACCCCGTGTTGACAATCCGGGTCATCTGGCTCTGGTGGTGGCACCTCAGGTGGGAGGTTATAATTTCACTAAGGTACTCATGGATGGAGGGGTATTATCAATATCCTTTATTATGAAACTTTCCATCGCATGGGGCTAACAGATAAAAATCTTAAACCATCCAATACGGTGTTCCATGGTGTGGTGCCTGGTAAGTCGGCATATCCTGTTAGTAAGATAGCCCTGGAGGTGGCTTTTGGAGATGAGCATGACTCGAGATCAGAAACCTTGACCTTTGAAGTGGTGAAAATCAGAAGCCCGTATCATGCCCTATTTGGCCGGCCAGCTTATGCCAAGTTTATGGCACGGCCTTGTTATGTCTATCTACAGCTCAAGATGCCGGGTCACAAGGGAACTACAACCATGCATGGAAGCCGCAAGATTGCTCTGGAGTGTGAGGAAGGTGATGCGGCTTATGCTGAGTCGGTTTGTGCAACAGAAGAGTTGAAGTTTTACAAGGACAAGGTTGATCTGGCAGATATGACTTCGTTGAAGAAACCAACTATGAAGCATGATCCGGTCCTGAAGTTTAAATCAGCTGATGAGACTAAGCTTGTTGACTTCATGCCTGGCGATTTATCCAAGCAGTTTAGCATCAACGCTAACTTGGATCCGAAATAGAAAAGCGCGCTCATCGAGTTCATCTGTGAGAATCGGGACATCTTTGCATGGAAGCCTTCTGACATGCCAGGTGTACTGAGAGAACTCGCTGAGCACACTCTCAATTTTGATCCCAAGTAGAAACCGGTCAAGCAGTTTCTCCGCCGGTTCAATGAAGAAAGACGCAAAGCTATCGGAGAAGAAGTAGCCAGGCTCTTGGCGGCTGGATTTATTGTTGAAGTATTCCATCCTGAATGGTTGGTTAATCCGGTGCTGGTCCTTAAAAAGAATGGCACTTGGCATATGTGTGTGGACTACACAGACCTTAACAAAGCTTGTCCAGCAGATCCTTTTTCCCTCCCTCGGATTGATCAAATTATTGATGCTACGGGGGGTTGCGAGCGTTTGAGCTTTTAGGATGTATATTCTGGTTATCATCAGATCAAAATGGCAGTTAAGGACCAGGAGAAGACAGCCTTCATAACTCCCTTTGGAGCCTTCTGCTATGTGTCCATGCCCTTTGGGCTCAAGAGTTCCCGGGCGACTTATCAACGGTGTGTGCAGAATTGTCTTCACAAACAGATCGGCCGCAATGTTCACGCCTATGTGGATGATATTGTGGTAAAATCAAGGAAGAAGGAGACATTGATTGATGACTTGAAGGAAACCTTTGATAACCTGCGGGTTTATAAAATGATGCTTAAGCCGACCAAGTGTGTCTTTGGTGTACCTGCAGGAAAGCTCTTGGGTTTTTTGGTGTCTAACAGGGGCATTGAAGCTAATCCGGAAAAGATCAAGGCCATCACCTCCTTGGCTAGACCGAAGTGTATCAATGATGTTCAACGCCTGGCAGGCCGGATTGCCGCGTTGAGCCGGTTTGTCAGTCGCCTTGGCGAGAAGGCCATCCCTTTGTATCAGATGCTGAAGAAAACGGATAACTTCGTCTGGAGTGACGCCGCTAATGAAGCATTTGAGGACTTAAAGTGGCAGCTGGCTAATCCGCCGATTCTTGCTGCTCAAGTGGACAGAGAACCATTGTTGCTATATGTGGCAGCTAATGCTCGGGCTGTTAGTGTGGCTATTGTGGTGGAGCGCAAGGAGGCAGGAAAGGAATATCCGGTTAAGTGGCCGCTTTACTATATCAGTGAGGTACTTATTGAGTCCAAGAAGAGGTACCCGCATTGGCAAAAATTGGTGTATGGGGTTTTTATGGCAAGCCGGAATCTTAAGCAGTATTTCCAAGGTCATCCCATCACGGTGGTCAGTTCTGCTCCTTTGGAGGATATAATCCAGAACATGGAAGCAACTCGTCGGATTGCTAAGTGGGCTATCGAGCTCGGGCCTCACGGGTTGAAATACATACCCTGAACGGCGATAAAATCTGAGGCACTTGTGGATTTCATCAATGATTGGACAGAATTACAAGCGACAGAAGAGAAGCCAGATCACACTTATTGGACTATTCATTTTGATGGGTCCAGGCAATTGGAGGGCTCGGGGGCTGGAGTCGTGTTAACTTCCCCACGAGGTGATAAGTTTTGTTATGTTCTCCGTTTGATGTTCCCTTGCACTAATAATGTAGCTGAATATGAGGCCTTACTCCATGGTCTACGGATGGCTAAGGAGATGAATCTCAGCCAAGTTAAATGCTTCGGTGACTCGGATCTGGTAGCTCAACAAGTGTCTGGCACTTGGGATTCCAAGGACCCTCTGATGGCAGCATATCGTCATGAGGTGGATATTGTTGCAGGTCATTTCAAAGGTTATCAGGTGGATCATGTAGACTAGCGGAAGAATGAAGCGGCAGACGCTTTAAGTCGCCTGGGTTCCCTACGTAAACCGGTTCCACCTAATGTTTTCCTGGACGTTTTTCATAATCCGTCCGTCAAGCTCCATGGTGAAGAGGATTTGGCTGTTCCTGATCCGGAGGCTCAGTTGGTGGTAGCTCTACGTATTATCCTGGATTGGACGGTTCCGTATCTGGTGTATATAAACCGGGGCGATTACCAGAGGATGAAACGTTGGCCAGACAGATAACCCGTCGGTCCAAGTCCATGACTATTATCAATGGAGAGTTACATCATTGCAGTGTGACAGGGTGTTTCAACGCTGTGCATCTCCTGAGGAAGGCCGTGAAATTTTGCGTGAGATCCAGAAGGAGATTGTGGGCACCACGCCGGTTCAAAATCTTTGGTGGCCAAGGCGTTTCGTCATGGTTTTTATTGGTTGACAGCTCATGCTGATGCCGAGGACTTGGTTAAAGGATGTGATGGCTATCAAAAATTCTCACGGCATGTTCATGTACCAGCTCAAGAATTGAGGATGATTCCAATCACCTGGCCGTTTGCAACTTGGAGGTTGGATATGGTTGGGCCTTTCAAGAGGTCCAAGGACAAGAAGACCCACCTTTTGGTGGCAGTTGATAAGTTCACAAAATGGATGGAGGCAGAGCCAGTTAGTAAGTGTGATGCAGCCACGACAATTCAATTCATCAAAAAGGCGATCTTCCGGTTTGGCTTTCCACACAGCATTATAACAGACAATGGTACCAATCTGTCAAAGGTGCCATGAAGGAGTTCTGTCAACGTGAGCACATCCAGCTTGATGTGTCATCAGTGGCTCACCCCCAGTCCAATGGTCAAGCGGAGAGGGCCAATCAAGAGATCTTGAGAGGCATCAAACCCCGGCTTATGGTTCCTTTGCAACGGACACCGGGTAGTTGGGTTGAGGAGTTACCTTCAGTATTATGGAGCATCAATACCACACCCAACAGATCAACAGGTTACACACCGTTCTTCATGGTTTATGGAGCGGAAGCAGTTCTTCCTAGTGACATCCGTCATGACTCGCCTCGTGTATCGGCATATGTTGAAACGGGTAACGAGAAGGCACGACAGGAAGCTCTTGACCTGTTAGATGAGGAGCGTGACATGGCGGCGACCCGTTCGGCGATTTATCAACAAGATCTGCGTCGTTATCATAGCCGCTGGGTTAGAACCAGAACCTTTCAAGAAGGATATTTGGTGCTTCGACTCATCCAGGATCAGACGGATATGCACAAGCTATCCCCCCTTGGGAAGGGCCTTTTGTGGTCAGCAAGGATTTGCACAATGGGTCGTACTACCTAATCGATGTTCGAGAACGCAAAGACTCACGTAAATCGGAGGAGGAGACCAACAGGTCGTGGAATATTGCTCATCTTCGGCCCTACTATACTTGAGCTACAGGCTCTGCTTATGTACAGATTATGACATTGTATATATTATGATCAATATAATAAACCGGAACCTCGGCTAAAGCGGGGTATCTGTTGTTTTCTTACATCACGTGTGGTTACATGGAGCTTACAAAGCGGCGTCCGGTTTACCCCTTGATTTAGCTTCTTCAAGCTTGATATCAGATCATTTGGGGGCTTGGTCGTATCCGAACCATAGCAACACCTCTTGATCGGCGTAATGCGATAGCATCACTTGGGAGCATGGTCGAACCCGAACCATGACTACGCCTCTTGATCGGCGTAAAGCCACAGAATCACTTGAGGGCTTGGTCGTATCCGAACCATAGCCACGCCTCTTGATCGGCGTAATGCCACAACATCACTTGGGAGCATGGTCGAACCCAAACCATGACTACGCCTCTTGATTGGCGTAAAGCCACAAAATCACTTGGGGGCTTGGTCGAACCCAAACCATAGCAATGCCTTTTAATCGGCGTAATGCCACAGCATCATTTGGGGACTTGGTCGAACCCGAACCATAGCAACACCTCTTGATCAAATTTGGGGCCTGGCAGCCCGTGAAAAGCCTCGACTACAACGGTCTTATTTGCCTTTTGCTGTTTCTTTTTCTTTTGCTAAGATTTGTGATGTTTTCAAACCAGTGTTCATCAACCCAGTTGGGCTGTCAAGTACAAGTTGTCAGTACATGACCAAGTTATAATCCGGAGACTATCAGCCTGGTCTGGTTTTGACTCATAGTCACCAGTATGGAATAAGCCGGTGTTTTTTCACAACCCGGAACGGTTTTGTTGTAAACCGGCATTATGTAATAGGAGATGTTTTTACTCCGGATTAAGGTTATTACCTTCATTACAAGGTTGGTCAGCCCACAATATGCCTAAAGGTCGCCGGTATCATATATTTCCATAGTTGGTTATCTTTTAAAACCTTGGTTATAAAACTTGGTCATATATATAGTTGGGTATCATGACCCGCCCGGTGGTAAACCGCCAGGGTATTTTTAAGCTTTTTATCTGCAGGAACAATTGGAATAAAAAGCTATGGATTATGAACATCATATCTCAAAGCATGGCAGATTAACACGCATCAGTTGCAGATAAATATGCACGAAGGCATAACAGACCAAGTGTTTTAACTAGCCTATCACAAGGCGTTTCAGTACTCAAAGGAATAATTGTTTCTCAATAAACATTACAGTATGGAAGGATAAACCGGCCACCGGGTTATGATCACTGAGCAGCTTGACCTGATGGCTGCGGGTCATCTTGCACCGGTTCTTCTTCTTCATCCCTACCCAGCGGCTCGAAGTCAACAGTTGTCCAGTCGATCCCAGTCAAAGCTTGGAACACAACTTCGTCGCTTATAAGGGTGGACGGTTCAATATCAGGGGCATAAGTATGCTTACGGATTGGAGGGATCAGGCTTTGAGTTTCAAGAGCTGGTGTAGCAACCCGCTTGTTGTTGATATCATAACTCGCCTGATAATGTGAAAGATCAGCTTCTTAAGCAAGTTGACAAGCGAGTGGACGTACTTCCCGGTTTATGGCGCGGAGATCCTCAGTGCAAAATTCTGATCCATCCTCTTTCAAGCTTGGGTAGCCCTTAGCCACGTCTGTCGGATCAAGATCAGGCACCCATGCTTTTGCCCGGGTTAGCGCGGGCAGAGCGCCAGCCCTTGCAGCAGACCTCTTCAGCTCTTCCATCCGGGCAGGCATCATAGATAGCCTGTCTAAGGTATCCTTGATCAACGTTGGGTGTGGCTTATTGTGCGAAGCGGTGCAGATAATCCGTTGTGCGCCGGTATAAAGTTGCTCTATCAGCGTGTAGGCAGCCTTCAACTTCTTCTGCACATCTGAGCCCAGATGACTAATACGGGTTCCTTTATCATTACAAACATCAGTAAACCGGCAACGCATGAGAGGATATGTTGAAAGCATAAAGGAAGGATGCTTACCAAACACAGCAGAGGTCATAGCATGCACTTGCCGCTTTACACCAGTCAGCTCGTCAACCACTGGTTTAAGAGCGGCTTCTGCGTTTTCAGCCCTTTTTATCAAAGCGGCTTTTTCAGTCTCCCAATCCGCCCGCTCTTTGTTGAAGCCCTCTTTCAGTTTCTCCATAGCGCCTAGAGTGCGGGTCAACTCTTCCTTCGCTTTGGAGGCTGCAGATTGCTGGGTTTTGATATTCTCCTGCAGATCAGCGGTTTGGCGTTCCTTCTTGCTCAGCTCCGCCTATAAAGAGACAGATACATAATGAGTTGACAGTACATATTTGAAGCACCAAGCACATAACAAGTTATGCCCTTAGTACTTGGGGGATAATGCATATTTGCGTTTACTCAGAAACTTTTACAAGTCCCAAACACAATACAAGTATTAAGCTTGGTACTTGGGGGCAAATGTGTGTTTGCTCCAAAAGCTGTTGATATGGGGATTCTTTTACAGTCCCGGTTCATCTTTATAAAGTTAAACCGGCCCTTGGGGACTATACCGGCGAAAGAGAAGTATGGAAAATTATAAGGAACCGGTTCATCTTAACAAGGTAATCCGGTCCCTGGAGGCTAAATAGGCAAGGTTAAGTTATGACAAAAGTACCAGTTTAGATTGGTATCATAAACTGTCGCTTGGGAGCTACTACGAGCCAATGAACTGAAAGTGGACAAAGGAGAAAAACAGTAGTTACCTCATATCGCTCCTTCATCAAGTTTACCAAACTAGCTTCATAGTCGCGACTGGTATACAGACGGTTCAAGAAGCCAGAGTGAATATCTTGAACATTGAGGTTGGCGAAGCTTGATAAATCGGCATTCCATTTGCCTTTGCCGATAGCAGAGAGATCATCCTTGGCAGTATGCTTGGACAAAGCTACAGGGTTGCCTGGAGTGGAGTGGCCAGTGCCAGTAATCATAACATCATCATCTTGTTCATCCGAGGCTCTTGCCGGAGTTGGCGGTTTATCAGTGTCCTTCGTTGGACTGACCGGTTTGTCACCAGTTCGGACAGGGCTGGTTGGTCGGTCTGCATGACTTGTAATATCAACTTGCACTTGTTCAGCAAGTAAATCATGGTTTGAAGCGGCGGATCATGAAGCATGGCGTCAGCATCGGTTCCTTCCAGATCTGGAATTGTTTCCGGTTCAGCAGCTACATTTTCATCAGCCGGTTTGTTCAACCGAGCTTTCTTGCTGGGTCTTGGCTTGGCGCTGCGAAAAGATAAGACATAAGGATCAGTACAGTATGAAAAGATAACATATCAAGAATAAAGACATGTGCATAACTCACCCAGGAACTGTTTTGAGAGGTGGAAGCTGTGTGGCCGAAGACTCGCCAGAGGATGAGTGAGAAGTACCCTGATAATTTGAATCAGACGGGTTAAGAGGCTGGCGAAAACAGCCTGCTTTTGGGCATGAACTATCAAAGGGATAAGAGACCTCTGATCGGCGTTTCCGAACCGGACTGTTCGGTAAACCGGCAGAGGTAACTACTTGGCCGCTGTGCCGGATTGTACGGCGAGCTTCGTGCTGCTACATCTTCAAAACAAAGTTTGGAACCAAATAAGCAAGAGGGTGAGAAAATTTTATTTTCCGGTTTTCTTGACGGATTTTTGATGTTGGCAGAGGATCTGAATCGGAGGAAAGAATAGTTACCTCTACGTCCTCGGCGTGACTGCCTTCAGCGTCGTCCTGTCAATGAGATGTATGAAAAATAAGCCAGGAGAGTCAAGTTCTACCTCTGATTCCGGATTACGCACATTGTCATCAGCTGGTAGATCGGAGGATGCAGTGGTCCTTCTCTTGGCAGGTTTCTTGACAACCTCGGTCTTTGGACGAACTGGCTTGACCGGTTTGTCTTGCGGTTTTGCCGGTTTATCTTGTGATGGTTTCTTGTTCCAGAACGGATCATCACCTTGTCAGAAAAATAATCACACTTTTAGAAAATATTTGGACAGAAGCAAATTCAGATACAAAGGATTATATGATTCTTACAGCTGGTGGTTTATTGAAGGTGCAGAAAGGGAGTAGCCCGGTTTGGGCAAGACGGCCTCCGGTTCGTTCAGTATTTTCTTTACAGCCTCAGTGACTTCGTCATCTGTAAGCTGAATGTCAATGTGCCGCTGAGCATCCTTGAAACTCCCCATGTACTCACACATCAAACCGGGGAGTCGGCTTAAGGGCAGAATGCTCCAGCTTGTCCAACAACGAGCAAGATCGACTCCTGTTAAACCATTCGCCATGAATGCTCTAAGCTTCGAAAGTTGGGGAGCATAGTTGGCCCATTCTCTTGCTGTCAGCCTCTGAGAAAACGAGTGTGTGTTGCTCAGGCATTCAGGGCGGTAACTCGGCAGGGGGTTTTCGTCGGATGGAGAGGTATCCATGCAGTAAAACCAAGTTTGGTTCCACTCTTTGGGGTGACTGTGGAGTTTGGGATGGGGGAAGGTGACTTCTTTTCTCTTCTGAACCGCCATTCCGCCCAGTTCCGTATTGGGTCCATCTGAGAACTCGGTGCGACGGTTTAAATGAAAGAAATCCCTCAACAGTTCGACTTTAGGTTCCTCTTGCAGATAAGCTTCACAGAATACTTGGAAGTGGCAGATATTGGTAACAGAGTTGGGACCGATGTCTTCAGGGCGTAGCTGAAAATTGGCTAGCACATCTCGGAAATTTTTTGAACCGGGAGGGCTAAAACCTCGTCCGAGATGCTCAGCAAACATGATTACTTCTCCATCCTTGGGTGTAGGAGGATTTTCCTGGCCAGGGACCCTCCAGTGGATGACATCTTTCTTGGCTAGGGCGCCCATCTTAACAAGGTTGTTTAATTGCTCCTCGGTTACTCGAGAGGGAGCCCAATTGCACTCATAAACTTGTTTAGCCATGACAAGGAAAAATCTGAAACATGAGTATTACCGGTTTAAGATTTATAGTGGACAACTATACATGGTATGAGGACACTATCATATTGGTAAACCGGAGTCTGGCAATGGAACAGTCTAATGCATTGGCGGTTCAACAGGGGACTAATGGTATCTACCGGGTCGTCATTTTTTCTGTGAGGTTAAACCGGCCAATCTGGTATTCAAAGGGTGTAAGAGAAGGAAGAAACAAGTTTCACATCTTGCTGTGGTAATTCCAGATCTACCGCGCATGGGAAAAACAAAAGATATTCTGACCAAAGTTCCAGTATACTGAAGGTTCACTAAGATGAGATGAGTTGGATATCAAACAGATGCTGAAACTGCTAAAGCACGAGATCTATGTGTTTTAAACTACTACCGCACGAGACCTATGTGGTTTTTGGATCTAACCCACGGATATAAACAAGGGAAAAGAAGGGCGGCGACGAACACCAATGAACGACGGAAACCCTAAGCGCAGATCTATGGTAAGAGAAAGAGGAGACTTACGGGTGCTGTTGAGCAGCGGTGGCGCGCGGAGGAGTTCTGATACGTTCAGGTCGATGCAGCGGCCAAGGGTGGTGCAGCAGTCGAAGGTTGACGGCGGCGGCCGAGGTTGAAGGTTCAGGTGTCGCGAGGAGGAAGATGAAGCAAAGAGGCACGAGGGGGAAAATGGAAAGACCCCCTGGCCCTATTTATAAGAAGATAAACGACAGATGCGAAAATCGAGGAGCCAGATTTTTTGATATAAGGTGTTGCTGTCGCCTCGATTGTCGGAGGCTCGTTAATGACGGGTGACGTCATGGCGGTTTACCAAGATCCTAGAAGATGATGTCGTGGCGGTTTACAAGATTGTGTGAAGATTTTGAAGAAGAAATTTTCTCAAGTATTGAGGATTGACATGAACCAGTTCAAATCAATCTGGGGCCTAATGTTGGGGATATTACCACTGGGCGTAAACCGGCCAGGAGAGGCCGGGTTAACTTCATAAGTAGTTCATCTGTATCTGAAGCCCATCAAGAAAGACGGTGATGCTTCATGAAGGCCCAGGGCCCAAAGCCGGTTTAAGGCATGTAGAAACAAACCTACATTGAGGTGTAAATTTGTAGTGTAAGATACGCGTAGCAGAGACCGAGCCGGACACGATTATGAGCCGGCCTCGGAGTCTGTAAACCGACGGGCGTCAACCCATGTATATAAGGGGACGACCGGGCGGCGGTTCAGGGACAACAAACAACAACTCGAGACCCAGGTAAAGCGTATTCGCTCCCTGGTCATCGAAACCCCATCAATTCCATCACAACTAGACGTAGGCTTTTACCTTCATCGTAAGGGGCCGAACCTTTCTTGCATCCCTTGTCCGGTTAAACCCCTTTAAGCTAACCCGTAGCGATGGCTCCACGACTAAGTCCTTTCTCTAGGACATCTGCCGTGACAAAACCACGACAAGTAGGATAATGAAAGAAACAACATTGATATGTCCCTGTTGGAACTGGGAGGAAAATATAGGGAAATGTATACTGGGTTCGAAAATATAGAAGTGCCATGCATGGTTATACTCATGTTATCTCGCAATCGATTCTTCACAGGAAACTACCATGTCATGCATGTTATGTAATCATGTTCGTCCTCACAGACAAATTCTTCAAGGTAACTAACAGACCATGCATTGTTATATACTCGTGTTCTGTGGGCGAAATTTTTGTGAGGATATTATTCTAGCCATTGATTGCTGAAGGGCGAATATAGGTATGTACACATGGTAAGCATTACAGGATTTCACTACTTCCAAATATAGAGTTCTCCATATGCACATTTACTTCCCTAATGTATGGTTAGATGAAACCAACAGTGTGGTGCATGTTTCTACATCGTGAAAATGAGGAAACTAACATGGCCATTGATACACACTCATATTTAGTAGTAGTATATAGATTACTATAAATAAAGGAGAATATCCATATATTCCTAACCGTTTGATTATTCACGGGTACAAATTGGCTGTAATGACACGATCACAATCGCATGAATTAACTCATTCCAAATATAGCTGATTTACGGCGTCTCTAATACATTGCCATAGTTCTACTCAAATTCTGCTCAAACAGGGATATGCCAATCATCACAAAAAGTTCAAATAGTGTCATGGCATCATCATTAACATGAGACGGAAACAACTTACACGCGCCGTCCCAGCAATACGTGGTGCCATCTGCTTTGTCGATCGCGTAGATGATGCCATTGTGTTCAATAGCATCACAGAAGTGTGTATCAGCTTTGATGATGATCCACTGCGAGCTGAGTTGTCTCCATCTAAATAAGGCACCGGCGTAAAGATAGGCGACTCCACGGTCGAACAAGGCAATTAGCTTGAAGTCTGCGTAATTCGCATGTCGTGTGGGCACTTGGCAGATTACATTCTTCTGCAAAACAAGGTCCGTCCAACTAACGTGGTAATCTAGATGACTAGGACCGCGATGGTAAAACTCTATATAATCCAACGGAGGAAGTATAATCTCATGGGAGGTCTGGAAGTTCACGAGCACCAACTTTTTACCGTCTTCTCTGAAGGCAGCCATCAAGTGGGAGTTCATGCCGACCCAGTACATACCTGCCAAGAAGTTTCGGGCGATGGTGATCGGATCGAAGTCAAGGGAAATGATGTACGACGACCCACTACATACTTGCAAAGAAGTTTCGGCTAATGGAGATCGGATTGAAGTCAAGGGGCATCATGTACGCCTCCGTATCATGGTGAGCCAATCTCGCAAGACCAGATAGCAGCAAGCAGTGTGTCTTGAAAAGCTTTGGCCTCGCTTTGATGATGGCCGTGTGCATGCCCCTCGAGCATGCAGCCAGCCGCAGGGCGCTCAATATATCCATACACGAACAATAGAGGTTGAGGACGTCACTGGGGAGATTGCTCCAATCGCGGCTCATATGGATCCCACGTGGTTCGCGTTCGGCCATGGTGGAGTTTGGAAGGTGGGGTTTTGGGGGGCTTGATTTACGGGGGAGAAGGCTGTCGGTGCTGGAGCGGCTAGCGAGGGAATAGTGGTACTGGGGGAGGCGAGCGAGGTGAGGGTATGTGGGGGCATAGTGAGATAAGGAAGAGTGACCTCAGGATCTCCGGCGAGATGGATATGGAGATGGAATGGTGCTAGGGGAGAGGGAGACGAGGCTGGGCATGCTATACAGTGGCAGTGACAGTGACTGCACAGTGCAGAAGGTGAGGCTGACTTTGGTAACTCGGACACGCCGCCTGGACTGGTGTCACCTCGGTCGTAGGGTCTTGTCACTTCACTATGAGGACCGGATGAATAATAGTATTTTGACCATCAAGTGTACCACAGTTGTACTACTACTACTAGTAGGAGTAGTAGGAACATGAGTACACTCCCGTGCTAGCATGCCTCTGGGTTCACTTCATCCTCCAGCTATCATCCCTATTGCGAGCAGAACCAAATTCTCGTGCATGAGGAAGCGCAAAGAAGGACTTTTCTTTTTTGAGGATAACCTCATATTCCTTAACCGTAGTAGGAACATGAGTAGTACTCCCTCCGGTCCTCTTTTGTCTGCGCATAACTTCTTTCAGTATTTCTCTAATTAGTTTGCGTATATACCCTTTTGCATGCGCCCATTTCCCTCCATGCCCCGCATTCATAGCACTAATTAGCGTACGCATGAGCAGTTGCAGCGAGACTCCACCCAATAAACTGCAGCATGCAAGTGGGCCATTCTATGCGCGTGGGAGAGAGAAAAGGCAACCGAAGAGCCCGTCCAATCCATTGCATGCAGCACTCAAACCACCGCAGCTCTCCTCACGCATGCGCATAGCTTCTCCCATTTACTTCTCCATCGGGAACCGATTTTCCTCGGCTTTTTCACCACTCCTTGATCTTCATTTGCATCCGAACCACACTGCATTCACATTGTTTTAACCTCTTCACATCCTCCTGGAGTAATTCCGAAGCCCCTATAAATAATCATCTTCTTAAGTTAGACTAACCATCTAGTCCTAATTTTCCAAACCATAGCCCTCCGGTCCAGCGGTTCCAAATGGCGAAAGAGATCGAGATGCAGGTTTTTAGCATCCAACATGTCCTCTGCGAAGGCTCGTTGAGCATAGTTGCCACAGTCACCGACCACCCAAGGGTTGTTCGGAAGTGGATCAACAATGTATCCAACTCCCTCCAAAAGGTGGAGATGAATGTCATCGGTCTCGACACAGAGTACATGGAGCGTGCCACTGGGAAGATCCAACGCTCCGCTATCCTTAGCTGTGCCTCGAAGATGATGTTTTGGTGTACCACATCATACACGCGCCCTCCATACCAGATGAGCTTCACGATTTCTTGTCTCGGGAGGACATATACTTCTGTGGGGCAGCCATCGCAGGGGACAAACAGAAGTTGGTGCCGTACAACCTTGATTTGAAAAGCATCACTCACCTACAAACCAAACTAAAAATTCCTGTAGAAGATTGTGATAAACCGACACTATCCCTATTCGATGTAGCAAATTTTGTGCTAGGAACAAATCTTCAGAAGGATGACGAGACGCTGGCATTAAGGTCGTCGAGATGGGAGAATTATCCCTTGACGTACGAGCGGATAAAATATGTTGCCCTCGATGCCCGTGTGAGTTTCAAGATAGCTGCAAGGTCTAGAGAGCTTGTTGCGAAGCCGTCTCCCACAGAAAATGAGAACAAGAAGAAGAAGAAGAAGAAGAAGATGCTGCACCAACAGCAGGGCATTATGGATGGATGAACTGTTTCCTCTCTTTTAAAAGAAATATTCCCTCTCTATGTATATTGATATAGATGGACTATTTCGATGGTGTGCATGTCTTTGGAACAAGTAGTAGCGTGGGTCCACTTGACTATAAGGAACTATTTATCCGCCTAGCTTTCTCTACTACTCCTTCAAGTGATCGGTATGCAATGCATATGTCCGTAGACATGACAGCTTGTCCATGGAAGTTCAACTACGGCGACCATCACGTTTCATCCACTGCCACTCACGATTCCCACGACGCCACTCCAACCCACGGCACCATGTCCCCCAACGTGCGCCTCACCCCTCTCGGCCGCACCGCCCATCTGCCTTTGTGTGCATGACATGTGGGCCACCTTAAATGCGGTGAGCATTAAGTTTCTACCACAGCCACATGTGATTCCCACGACGCCGCATGAACCCACCACACGTCCCCCAACCTGCAGCTCACCCCTCTCATCCCCACTGCCCCTCTAAATTTGAATTTGAAACTTATAAAATGAAAATATTCAAAACAAATAAACTGGGAGAGAGGGAGTATATCGTAGGATGTGTCCCATACGAAACAAGTCCCCTGGTTTATCACCGCGAAGATGCGGTTAGAAAGGAGCACAGCGTCTTCGTACTCGTACGGCAACAAATTGGCCGCAGACAGCATGGTCCACCTTTGACCGCCATGTGCAAGGTTCGTGCTATCTTATTCGATCTCACCGTGGTTCTATCATACCAATTCATGCGGTGGCACGTTGCATGGCTGATCCTAATGTTGGACAAAGGTTCTACAGGGACGGTGTCACCGTTATAAATGTTGTGCAAATTGATGTTGGTACCCTCCCGTACATATGGAAGCCAATCTCCACCCGCACCGAGCCTAACCTGTGAAACAGTGGGCAGGGGGAGAATTAGGAAATGGACACAGAAGTAGTCTTTAGAATGCATTTACTACGTGATCAAACTCATCTTAGCTGCTCATCGGAGAAAATCCGAGTGCCCCTCAACGTCGGCATCTCAAGGGGCGTCAACTTGCAACTACGGCCACGCCGCGCTGGAGAGACCTCCAAGGAAACATCCTCGTGCGTTCCACGGAACATCAAGATGCATTTGTATGAGTAGTTTATCTTGTGAGAAGAAAGGATGAACGAGGGAAGGCCTCTAGAGATAGAGATAGAGACTACTACTACCAATGTGCTGGCCCATGCGTTGCAATGGATCCAAACTAGTAGAATAATACTTGTTCACGTGCTTGAAATATAAACACTCTAGTTTTGATATACATGTGTCAGTAGACATGACAGCTTGTCCATGGAAGTTGAACCATGGCGACCATCACGTTTCTTGTTTCTACCACTGCCACACCCACACGCGATTCCCACGACCGCTCCAACCCTACCTGTAGGCACGACGTCCCCCGACATGGACATGGATCTTGTGACGTGGCTATCACTGCCTTACCCTGCCTTTCCTTCGCTGACTGGTGGGACCCACACTTATGGGTCCCACATGTCAGTGATAGAATGGTAGGATTGTTCACGTCACGGGATCCTCATTCCCCCGACGTGCGCCTCATCCTTCTCGGGCCCACCGCTCCTCTGCCTTTGTGTGCATGACATGCGGGCCAGCTCAACTTCGGCGACCATCAACTTTCTACCACAGCCACACCCAATTGGACGCGGTTTGCCTGCTCCACTGCTGTGCGCCGATCCGTACTCCCGCACCATCAAATTTTCATCCAGTGGCTGTGACACATTTCATCCCGGGCATCAATCCTCAGCTGGAGTACTTCTGTACTACAGGTAGTGCCTGCCGGTGTGGCCATCTATGCCTCGTATCGCCCCGACGCCTAGCTGTGGCACCCTCGCCACGGCCACGCCACCACCGGCCGGTTCATCTCGAACGAGTGAGTTACGAACCACACCACCACCATGAGAATGACATGTAGGCCAGCCGCATTTGAGGTCCACATGTCATTAACTCATAGGCCGGGCACTAAACCACTGATGTTCGGTCCTGTGGGCCCCGAGAGGGAAATGTAACTCCCACGACAGGCCTTGTGGTGCTCCCACAGCACGAGCTCGTGCCAAACCCGGAATTTGTTTCTTACTATCTACCAACTAGTCCCTCCGTCCGGAAATACTTGTCCGGGAAATGGTTGTATCTAGACTTATTTTAGTTATAGATACATCCATTTTATCCATTTCTAGGACAAGTATTTCCGGATGGAGGGAGTACTAGTAAGGTACACGTGCATTGCACGCATGAGATTCTGGTGGTTTGTGCATTATGCTTCTACATGTGGAGTCTTCTAGATTCTACATGTGGCAAAATCTGGTGGAATGTAGATGATATCCAACGACCAGTAGTGCTCGGATTTGCCATCTTTGTACCGTCGGATTGGCTTCATCCAACGACCAACTTACAAAGTTATGGTTTGGTTTGCAGCCTAAGGTTGCCACGCCTAAGCTTAGGCGTGCCACAAGTGTGTTTGGTTGCTTTCTCGTCTGAGCATAGTTGCCCCCTCTTCATGCATGCTCAACTCAACACCCCTCTTCCTGTATTCTCTCTTCATGCATGCTTCTAGTATATTTGTGCTAATCTAGTGTGGACTCATGCACCCTCCATACACTCTACCAAACACCCAAAAGTGGGTCGAGAAGGGAACTCTTGGGATCATGCACCCTTCATACACCCTACCAAACACACTAGACATGTGTTTAGTTCGTTGCTACACTTGTGGCTTGCCACACTTTTCTAGCTACATGGTCCACATGTCATAGACTCAACTTCTTGCCAAATCTTGCCACACTTGTGGTGGCCATTTTCTTAGCCACATTTTTTGTGGCAGACACACTTTGCCTAAGCTTAGTTGTGGCAAAGTTAGTCATGAATGAAGTTCAACCATGGAGTCTTCTAGATTCTACATGTGGCAGAATCTGGTGGAATGTAGATCATATCCAACGGCCAGTAGTGCTCAGATTTGCCATGTTTGTACATCGGATTGGCTTCATCCACCGACCAACTTTCAAAGTTGTTCACACACTATATAGGGGTATAGATATAGATGTGTCGGCCCGTTGCAATGGATCCAAAGTATATCTGTTTAGTGGAGTGCACTCTAAACACATTATCTATTTATTTTTCTCTAACCTTTCGTAGCCATGCAACCAAGCCACATAAGCTTCATGGGTGCCCCCCACATCATATTATTCATACTACGTTGACTGAAAAAAAGATAAATCACCCAAAACAAGCTCTTCCCATTTTTTGTTCCTACGTTGCTGTGCCGTGCACGTACCTACTAGTTGTATAGTGGTAGTACTAGTTGTATAGTACAAACTTGGTACTAGTAGGAGTAGAGTAGTATGGAACGCTCCTACTCTATATATGAGCCCCATATGACCCCAAATTTCTTGGCTTCCGTGATATAGCTAGATCTTCCCCTCGTTTCTGTTTTCCAACCCGGCGGCGGGCGGGGTGCGGTTTGCCAATAGTCTGTTTGCTCAATGGCGGTCCCACATGAAAGTGAAAATGCTAGGCAACACGCCTTCCCTAAGCTATGTGTCGTGCCGGACGGGCCGTGGACTCCTCCTGATTCCCGGGCGTTTGTGGGGGGGGGTGCGATGCGAACGCGGCATGCCTTTTCCTTTTACTAGCAATCTAGTCGTGCATTGCGACAGATCCAAAGTAGTAGAATAGTAGTACTTGTTCACAAACTTGAAAGAAATCACTCTTGTTTTGATATACTCATAATATATTACTCCCTCCATTCCTAAATATTTGTCTTTTTAGAGATTTCAAATTGACTATCACATACGGATTATATAGACATATTTTGAAGTGTAGATTCACTCATTTTGCTCCGTATGTAGTCACTTATTGAAATATCTAGAAAGACAAATATTTAGGAACAGAGGGAGTACTTTTCACTCAAAATATATTTCTCAGGCTGTTTTGATGAGGTGAGGGAGGGATGTGGTTGCTTTCAAGATAATAAGGGGTTTTCTGCAAGTTGGAGCAAAGAAGTGGGCTATTGTTGCAAAAATGCCACAACTTACCTCACAGCCGTTAGATGCAGATCTAATGGTCAGAAACGACGGATGGCAGACACACCACCATCACCAACTGAGTCTTTTATAGGAGTAGGAGTAGAGAAACATGTATAAATTGTAAGATTTTGGTTCTGCTCCTTGGCACGATCGATAGATAGAAATAACGATTGGAAATGCTAGGGCGGGGCTGTTTCCACTAGATAAGCAGGGTACGTAGTAGCTAGGTTGGCGCATCGTCGGTTTGGTCACACGCGGTCCGACATGCTCTAGTGTTTCCAGCAAGATGCCCGCCCGTTGCATGAAGTTGATGGAAAAGGTAAGCACAATTTATAAATTGACGGATGGAGTACTAGTTACAGTGATGCATATAATTAAGCAAAGGGATCGCACATGTCGGTATTGACTGGAACGAGAATGCAACAGCACAATAAGAATTAAGGCCACGATGATGATGCGATCGCAGTGGTGGTTACAGAAGGCAGGAAGAAAGATGCATCCATCAACGTACGACCTCCTCCTCCTCAACTTAGTGCGCCGGGCCACCGACCGGCAGCTAAGGTGCGGTGGCTTTTGTGGCAAGGTCGAGGTGCTTCTCAGCAAAGGCATCCAAGGCTTCCAGCCGGTTAAGGAAGGCCAACGTCGTAGCGTCCTCACTGGCCTTGTACATACCTATGTACAGGATTTGCTCGTACACGTGGATGTGTAGGTCGACGAATTCCTGCAGGGCAAGGCGCCTCGCGGCGAGCGCGACCTCCAGGTGGACATTCTTCGTGGCGTCGGCGGGCAGTCGCAGGGCCACCAGTGCTTGAAAGAGGTTCCGGCCATGGAGGCCGATTAGGGTGGCAGGCAATGAGGAGCCCGGGCGCGCAGGCTGGAGGAGTACGGCGATGTCGTCTGCGAGCTTCTTGAGGACGGTGAACTTGTTGGTGGTTTCAACGATCATCTGGTCCAACTGAGAGTCGTAGTTGGCGTCGACGGCGGCCATCCACCAGCCGGTCTCCAACACCGTCTGGAGACGATCCTCGGCGCCATGCTGTAGGTCGACGTCGTGGACCATCTGGCACAGCCGCTGGTCGCTCGCGCGCATCGCCTCCATGGGTCTGGAGTGAGCTCTTTTGCGCTTAGTGTAGGTGCTTAGGCAAATGCTTAGGTGCGTACGATGTGCAAGATGCATTGGAATGGAGGGGCGCCTTTATATGAGGGCAAACTGCGTTGCATTCACATCGTGCAGCCTCTTTTCCCGGCCCTCCTCCCATTACTTCCCTCATGCATTAATTGAAGGAACCGCTACTCCCTCCCTCATCTGCATTAAAGCCATATCAGGAACTCCGCTACCCGCTGTCAAATCGAATAGTACTGCGTCGCCAACTGCACGCCCGGCTGAACACGCCTCCTTGCCTCCATCAAACCCCTCCGTTAAACCCGGATGCAAACCGAGAAACCTACTCCGGCCACACGTCCATTCATGAACGGGCCGGAATTAAATGCAACACCGGCCGAGCTCCTCCCGTCCGCCCTCAGTTTAAACACGGGCAGACGTCGGCCAAGCTCCTACCATCCGCCCTATATTTACACGAGGCCAGACAGACAGCGGGCAAGAATCGCACCCCTCTGCCGCTCCCCCATCTCCTCCTTCACCATTTTCTCCACTCTTCCGATGGCTTCCGAGGAGCCATTCTCCGGCATATTACCCGGCTGGGAGGCCCGCCGGGCCCTCCGGATACAGGCGAGGCCGCTCGGTGCTTCACAAACCTCGCTTGGCCCGACGGAGCCAGTTGCCGCCCCAAGCAGGCGCGTGGTTCAGCAACTCGCCGCTCCACTTCAGCTCGATGAGGAGTGGCGAGTTGCTCCACGCCGGCACGGCGGCGAGCACACCAGTACGGGCGTCGTCGCTGCTGTGTCGTACCACTGCCCCAGTGTCTGCGGTGCCGTGCCTCCCGTGTCTGTGGGCGTGCCACCCGTTCCTGCGGCAGCGCCATGTAGGCAGAGACAGAAGTCGGGTGCGTGGAGAGCGACAAGTAGGTGGCCAGCTTCTCCGTGTCCGCCGCCATCATCGAGGAGAAGTAGAACATGGGAGGCCGCCGCCACTTGGGTCCCATGAAGGCCACCGCCGAAGCGATGACTGCGCATTCAGGTGGTTTCCTTGCTTCTTCGTCTCTTCCGAGGACCTTCGTTGACCCCGCAAAGTGTCTGCCGGACATGAGGAAAACAAAGGGATCCGCGGGCGGCCATTTAGATTATGTACTCCCTCTCCAGTTGGCGGGAAATTTTTGTTCTAAGAATGGATAAATTGGGTGTATCTATAACTAAAATAAGTCTAGATACATCCATTTCTAGGACAAGTATTTCCGGACGGTGAGAGTATTAATTATACCAAGAGAGCCGGATTAGCACCGCTTAGTTCATGTAAATGTAATGAAATCCGTCATGTTTATATGAAGATCCGGCTTTTTATACGAAATCCTTCATGCTTATACAAAATCAGTCCGTGTTTGCACGAATGTCATCTGGTTGGTTAGTGTTGTATGCCGCTGGCGTTTGATGTCGTCCTTCACGGAAGGAAGTGGGAGGAAATTTGCCGGCTGCCGTTGGAGATGATCTTATGCTAGAAATAATAGAGTCACATCCAATCCATTTGAGTTAATTGTGTGTATGATTCTCCCCCTACAAAAAGTTAATTGCATGTACAGTGTACACGTGACTTGCAGGGTGGCTACAGCTTCGTAC
Organism: Triticum aestivum; assembly: GCF_018294505.1. Classification (NCBI taxonomy): domain Eukaryota; kingdom Viridiplantae; phylum Streptophyta; class Magnoliopsida; order Poales; family Poaceae; genus Triticum; species Triticum aestivum. Next base: position 263,710,053 of record NC_057805.1, read on the forward strand.
AGAAAGTTAAAAAGAAACAAGTCCATCCTTAATCTTGTATTCTAAGTACTCTGTGGGTTCCACTGTCAGTACAGTAGCGAAAGAAGTACATATTTAATAAGTAATATATAATATAAAAATCTAAAGTTAAAGACAGAATTCGAACTCATGTCATCGCGTTGCGAGCATCCGGCGCTAACTAGTCCAGCACATTTTTGTTGTAGACCATGCTGGAGATATATCTCCATGTCTAATCTTATACTCCATCCGTTCCTAAATATTTGTCTTTTTCAGATTTCAAATGGACTACCACATACGGATGTGTATGTAGACATATTTTAGAGTGTAGATTCACTCATTTTGCTCCATATGTAGTCACTTGTTGAAATCTCTAAAAAGACAAATATTTAGGAATGGAGGGAGTAGAAAACAGAGTTGGTGATGATGGTGTGCATGCCATCCTGCAATATAGACCGTCGGATTTATATCTAAAGGATAGGAAGAAAACTATGGCAATTTTGCAAAAATATACCCACACCCCTCTCCGCGTTTGCAAATACGGCCTTCCCTCGTTCATCCTTTCCTCTCACAAGATAAACTACTCATACAAATGCATCTTGATGTTCCGTGCAACGCACGGGCATATAGCTAGTTTCTTTTAAAATAGTTACTGCGATAATTGGGTTGAAGTGATATATTTTATGTCTGCCCCGAATGATTTCAGATTCACTAGTAGTAACAAAGAAAAGGTTGCCTTGTCAATTAACAGAAAATAGGGTCAAAACTATCACATGAGGCCAGTAAAAACGAGGCCCACTGGGTTCAGCGTCATCGTCACTACCGCTGTGCGCGCGCAAGAAGTCTACATATATAGGGGGCTACTGGGCGAGGCACAGAGACACAATGTTCGAGAGAGAAACCAATTGACAGATTACAATCAGATCGAGTTGTCACCCTTCTGCTGTCATTGTCGGGGTGGGGGGGAGGGGTAGGGAGAGAAAGACGTATCGAGAGTGTGCGCCGTAGGCACAGAGGCACAACTAGCGAGTGTGTGTGTATATGTGTGTGTGTTTGAAAGAGGAGTAGATAGATTACTATCAAGATCGAGGTGCCGCCCTACTCCTTCGGTGTCGGGTAGTGTGTGTGTGTGTGTTTGAGAGAGAAGCTAGTCGATAGATTAGTATCAAGATTGAGGTGTCACCCTACTTCTTCGTTGTTGGGAAGTGCGTGTGTGTGGTTGTGTGGATGTGGGTGTGTGTGTCGGGGGGGGCAGTGACACTTACATATCCCTACTCTTATAAAAAACATAGTTGGTGATGATGGTGTTCCTCCCATCCTGCAATATAGGCCATCCGATTTATATCCGACGGATAGGAAGGAAACTGTGGCAATTTTTCAAAAAGATACCCACACCCCTCTCCGCATTTGCAAATAAGGCATTCCCTCGTTCATCCTTTTCTCCCACAAGATAAACTACTCATACAAATGCATCTTGATGTTCGGTGCAACGCATGGGCATCTTGCTAGTAGGGAGAAGGAGTTTGTGTGACACATATCTAGCTATATTAAGGGATAGTTAGATAGCATTTGTGCGAGGCATGCTTAAGGCATCACGAAGATAAACAAAATTGTGTGCATGCAAGTGCCGGAAAAAATGAAGCGAGAAACAATGTGTGTGTGTGTGTGCGCGCGCGTGTGTGAGAGAGAGGGAGAGAGAGAGAGAGCGAAATCTCAAAACAAAAGGTGCTCTGCTGGAATCCCATTGTATGTATTCATATGGTTCCGGAACTCGAGTTAACCTTAGGCATATGTGTGAGAGACATTATTATACTTTGAGACATTAGTGGCTGTGGGTGGGCGGAATTAAAGGGGTGGGCGTGTTCGACAGAGAGAGCGTGTGTGTTTATGTGTGAGAGACTTGTAGGACGGGGTAGAAACATGAATTCTAATCTTGACAGAGGGAGAGAAATACATGAAGTGTGCGTGTGTGATTCCGATGCCCACAGGGAAAAGAGATATGTATGCGTGCGAGAGAGATTGCACAATTCATTCATGTATCACTATCTAGCAATCGTGGACATGCATCGCTTGAACATAAATCAATATCTACTTCGTATCGTGGCCAAAGGTACAATATCGATTCAATGCTATAAAGATTGGACACTCACATAACACATTTTTTTCTATTTAAATAAACCTTTTCAGGTGTGCATGCCAAAGTTACAGTGATGTTTCTTCAAACAGCCAATGTAGCTATCATGTACATGCACCATTGTTACTCTTGCAATCAAAATCATTAGTCTTGGATGATTTAAGGTTCTATTATGAAGTAATATATGTAATATTCATATATGAATTCAACGGGTACGCAATTTATGAAATGGAGGCTATGTAATCATATGAGGTAACACTTTTAAGTAGCAGACTACAATATCCATTTCTTTTTGTGCGCCTCTACACTAACACGTCAATGCATTATGTTTAAAGTAAATAACCAATTGCACTAAATTATCTATTTACACGAGAAATACATAGGCTGAGCATTTGATCCCTTTTTTGTGAACGCGCCACTACACCCGTACGATTGGCCGCGCCCGTGTGAACGTCCAAGTTATCGGCGCATCATCCCGAGTTATTGTCTTTTTTCTGGGGTGGACTTCACACCAGTTATTAACTGCTGATGCGCGCCCCGTGTACACAGTCTCGCATGACCTTCCCGCTAGCACGGTCCAAAATTAGTTGAAACTGGATACGAACGATCCCGCGGGCGGCAAAATCTCCCGCCTCCTTCTAAAATTTCCGCCACCTTAGTCTTTAGCATGCGAAATTCCCCTTTTGTCCTTGGTGCACGGAGACTAACAGTTACAATACCGCCCTCATCTACATAATAGGTCGGGGCTGCTTTGGTAACTTTCGGTTCCCCCCACTACACGGCACCCCCATTTCCTCTCCCCCCTCCCGCAAAAATGACTAACTCCACAGCACCACAACATCTCACATCACGCTGTCCGTACTTCATCGGCCTTTCTCCCCTCCCCTCTCGAAACCCTAGACTGCTCATCCACCGGCGTACCAGAGCCCATTCACTACC